>NC_023752.2:53345587-53652027 GCF_000499845.2 Phaseolus vulgaris
CTTCCCCAAAACAACTTGTTCATTTTTATTATTTTTTTAAAAACAAAGCCTAACACTCAAAACATAAACAGCTTAAATAAATCTCTATAAAATATAAGCAACGGTAATAATTGTCATAGTTGATTTTTTATGAGTGAGGTAATCAGAATACATACAAACTTACAAATTATGTTTCTTTAATAAACTGGTTAATTTTATAGATTAATTACCAAATTAAATAAAATTTTAAAAAGTTAACGGAATAGATAAGTTAGTGTGATCTTGACATATTACAATGTAATTATGTGACACAATTTTAATTAAAATCTAATTATACTAAAATGATATATTTTGATATCACTTCACTTCAAATACATTTAATGAGTTCTTCACAAAAAATTAACATCACTTGTATTTTAAAAAAATTTAAAATTTTATTTATTTTAATAATTAACCTATAAAATTACACTATTTAAATTAATACTATTTACACCGAAGTTAAAAGCTACTGGCATATATAAATAGCATAATATAAGGTGTATAATAGAAAAGACCCTCCTTCCATAAATCGTGCTTAGGCTTCCATGAAGATGCTTCCATCCACACAGTAGCATGTCTATACACCAAAACCAGAATGCTCTAAACTAGAGATGCCATTGCAGGATCTTCCAAAACCAGAACCGAATGTTCATTTTTAACCACACTCTTCTTGTGGTTGATTGTTGCTACAAATATAGATTAATAATTAGATTCTTTACTTGTGTTTATATCGAATGCAGAACTAACTTTAGAAATGTTAATGCACCAAAAAGGTCTTTGCCTCATCAAAAGAAGATGTTCAAGTCGCATGCATGATTACGCCTTGTGCTTGCACTTTTAACTCCTGCCTAATGGACAAAAAACAAAAAACCAAGAAAATACGTACACTAACTAACTTTAAGCACGATGAATTACTTTGAGAAGTTTTGGATGTTCTTCCTGATAGTGGTGGTTGTTGGACTACTTGGTCTCATAGAAATGGAATTGTCTTTACGGAAGAACAAGTAGATTTAGCAAAAGTTATGGATTATAGAAGGTTAGGTCTTCATCTTAGTTTGACATCATGAGGACTTACTATAATAGTATATCTTACTCATATATACTTTTCATTTTCCATAAACATGTTTCAGTAAAAAAAGAATTTGTGAAAAGTTAATACTTATTATCGATTAACGCCTTGAGTTTTTTATGTTGTTAAGATTCAAAACTCGTGTATTTAAAAAATCATTAATTTATTTATTAGAAAACTATATTGATTACATATGTACATCTTTTGGTTAAAAGAAGATCAAAAGAGAAAAGTTAAAATATTTTCACTTCGAATTAACTTGAGTTTGTTACTCTTCTTTTTTTTCAAATGTTACACTCCGAAAGAAATCATAGCTAGAAGCTAGCTCCATTTGTAGAATATCTTTTGCATTAGTCTTCTGGTAGCTGCAACCACCACTCTTGAGATAGCATTCACATGGAAAACTGAATGGAAATTCTACCGACTACTTAACTCTGATCTTAATGGATATCTTGCATTCATTGAGATAACTTGATTGTTCATTGTTTCTTTGCTTTTGGCCATATATGAACAATATCCCGAACTATTTATAATCAAGGACTATGTTGCAGGAACATGCACACGAACCTAGTTTAGGTCATATACAAAGGACACTTTTTCCATTACATGAAATGTAAAACTTATGTTAAATCCTCCAAGATCTTCCCTCGAATTTCCCTGTCTAGTATTGTAGTCCTTTTGGTGTATTTAATTCGACTTATTTTAAAGAGATAATAAAATCTCAAAGCTTCTTTTTAAGTGCTTTTAAAAAAATGAATATGTTTTCAAGATTATTCTGTAACAAGCATGCACTACTACTACTGGTAATAACTTGCCAACATGTGCTAACAGTTGAGATCTATTTCCATGTCCAGTGTCTTGGTGGACTTGGAATTTTGTATTGCCTTCTCTTCCAAAGCACCAATCATAGACGAAGGTAAAGCAATTGTTAGGTCAAGATTCAAAGTAGGTGACGAAATAATTGCTGATTCTTCTTCTCTGAAGGAAATCCTATGATGGGTAGCAGCAACTGGGAAGATAGGGATTCTGTGGTCTTTGTTCATGGACTCGGTATTTGATGCACCCTCTGCAGAAGAAGAATGAGGAAAAGAAACGCTTTGGTGTGGCTTATGGTTATTTGGATCAATTCCCATCTTTATTAGTTTTCTACGGATGTGAGAATTCCAATAGTTCTTCACCTCATTGTCTGTCCTTCCAGGCAATCTTCCAGCAATGAGTGACCACCTATTTACAAACATATGCATCCAATTATAAAGTGAATTATTTGCCAAAAATTTCTAAAAATGTCATATGATAGTTAAGAAATCAACCACTGAAATTAATTTCATTATAAATAACGATAAGAAAGTATTAATAAATTATGGATTCTGATTGTTAATGAAAAAGTTCTAATTCAAATTTCTTAACTGATATAGTAAGTAGTATATATATATGTGGCTATTGAAGTTACCTGTTACCAAGGAGGGCATGGAGTTTGATGATAAGGTCTTCTTCATCTTCAGCAAAGATTCCACGTTTGATATCTGGTCGTAAGTAGTTTAACCATCTCAGCCTGCAGCTTTTGCCACAACGATGCAACCCTACAAATGGTTACAAAAATGGTACTCTAAGAAATTCTTCTGTATATAAGAAATATTTTCTTAATCATAATAGTTGAATGAATTTCCATTTAATGAAACTCTTTCTTCTTTAGAGCTTAGAATCATTCAAGAGTCTCAAAACCCTCTTGAGATTTCAACTCTCTCCAATGATAAACCCTCATGAGTAGAAGTTTGAAGCCACTTAATTGTGTGGGAAGGAAAATAACACTAACCAGCAGCTTTGGGAATGGAACGCCAACAACCCTCACCATGAACTCTGATGTAGTCAATGAGCTTTTGGTCTTCTTGCTTAGACTATGCTCCTTTATTGATGTTTTCTTTGTCACAACAAGGTTTTCTCATAGTTGTTTTCGTTTTGTAGGTTGTGATGAGAGAGAGAAAAAAGGGAATGGAAGGTCTGACAAATGGCAGAAGAGAGGGTAGATGGATATGTATTTGTAAAGGAGAGAGGATGAAGGATATACATTGACTTGGACTGGTGGTTTTGCTGTGTTGTTGGTGGTGATGGTGGTGAATGGTGATAACTGTGTGTGAAATGTGTTGTTTTGTTTGAATTTTTTTTTTTGGGTGAGATGATAGGTTAAGGGCATTTGGCCTTGGTGTTCTTAGCATTCCATTGCTTACCGTTAAGTAAATGTCGTTGTCATGAATCTATAATATGGTTGTTATTGGGTCCAATTCACAATTTTCGTACTAATTCGAAGAACTTGTGGTGTCTATATTGCTTTTATTTGGAGAAAGTAACGAATGATATGCCAAATTTTGGAAAAAGACATAGATAACAGGAATCAACCGTTCAAGACCACTGTCTGCATGTCCTTCTTCGATGTTTTGGTTTGGATAACACCTCCAAAATCTCAAGCAACTCTAAAAGATATTTCCACAAGTTTATCTATATCTAGGAATGGGCAAAAAAGTCTGAATTAATTGAATTCAACTGTATCTAGAGTGCATTGAACCTTTACGAAGTTATTGATTTTTTTTTAAAAAAAAACAAAATTGTTTTCAAATATAACATTTAAAAATTGAATTGTATTCTAATAAACTTTTAAAACTGAAAACTGAACTTAATTTAAATTGAAATAAATTTGTTAAAACATTTTTTTACTCTCTTTTTCTCTTCTTTCATCTTTTGTTTTTACCTTACATAGTTTCGTAAACCTACAAATGCTCTTTGTGAATTTGTCGATAACTTGTGTAAGAATGCTTTGGTTGTTATAAAGTTGTTCGATCTGTCTAAAATAGTGTTGCTCAATCTGTAACTATGAAAGTGTTGTTGTTCTAAAGTTATTTCCTGTTATTGTTTAAGGTTTTCAATCTTTATTTATTTTTCATTTTTTAAAATTTTTGTTTTTTATTTTCATTTTCAATTTTCGTTTTTTATTAAGAATGATTGATTTTTAATGGATTTTTTTTTATCAATGTTTTCAATCTTCACGTGGCTAACATTCTTTCATTGGATAAATATCCTAGTCTACACGGTGGTATATTAATGAACACTTTATTACAAGAATTGACATAATTGAAGGGATTGAATATAACAAGAGATGTATTATTGGGAATGCTAGAGGTTAGCTTGAATTTGCACAAATCATCTTCAAGATTAATTGTATCAATCGTCCTCTTGGTGGTGGTGGTGATGTGTTGTATCACACACTTACTAGCCATGAACAACAACGGATAATGCATGAAATTAGTTAATTTGGAAATAGAGATCAAATTAAATTTTAAATTTGTTAGATATAACACATAAGTGAGAATAATAAATTCTGAAATGTGTATGATACCAGAATATTTAACAATGAATTAGTTTCCATTGGGGAGACTAACAATGATGGGTAAAATTTGTTTATATTCACTATATGAATCAAGATAAGATGCAATATGCTCAATAACACCCGAGTCAAGAAGCCAAGTATTAGGACATAAGGATATTGAATAGTTACGGATAACCTATTTGCCTAAGATAAGGTAATCATGACTTGACCAATATATGCAACAGCTCGTATTATTTGTTCACTATGATTTATGAATTCAGTTACCATAAGAAACATATCATGAATAACTCTGAATATTTTTTTCTTTTTCTTGTTGAATAATTGTTTATAGTGCAAACAACAAGTAAAATACTTCCTACAACAAAATTGGTTTTAGGAACAATACCAAGTTGATTAATCGGAGCACTTTGTGTGGAGGAAGAAGATCATGTAATGGATGTTTGTTGCACTAAATTCATTAGAGTTTGATTGTTGTGAAGTTAATATCAATTCTGAAATTTTTGCATCCTATCTTTAGTTGCTATTTTTATAATTGTGTTGTTAATGTTAACATAGGGTGCCTTGTACAAATGATGCCCTACTGGATATCCATGTTTCTTGTAGCCTTCCACCTCAGTGTGGACTGTGATTCCACAATAAATGCATACTTTTTTGCTATCAGCATGTGAATCTTCACCATTACTGTGAGAAGTTTGACCCCTTTTCCCTCTATTCGATGATAAATTTTTTAGATAATCTTTTTTCCAACAATGTTCAACTGTATATTCATTCTTTCAACAATAACTACAAAGATTTCTTGAATAAAAAAAGCATTAACCAAGTTGAGATTTTTGTATTAATTGTTCCATTGAATTTTCTTTCTCGTTGAGTATGTAAGAGAACTTTATTAATTAAAGGAAGTCGGTTCATCATTAGTATATTAGACCTTACATTACTATATTGATCATTCAATCATCTCAAGAATTGCATAACTTGGTCTTATATTTTCTTTTGTTTCACAGTTACAAGAGCATCACGTGAACAATGTTTAACACAATTACATATTGGATTTGGTCTACAGGATTCTAATTTATCCCATATCACCCTTAATTTTGCATATATACTATAATAGAGACATCACATTGTTTGACGAAAGCAACTTCTTGCAAAAGTTTTGAGATGCTCAACAGATTCCTTTGTGAATATCTTGATTTCAGGTCTTTTCAAATATCAATAACTTTATCCAACAACAATATACTTTGTCTTATTGAAGGTTATATCAAGTGTATCAATCATCATATCAACATATTTTTAGAATGTTTCCATGCGACATGCAGAGTATGATTAGGTGTTGATTGCAGTAAAGAACCATCAACAAACTCAATCTTATATATTATTCACACGAACTTCATGAGATAAGAAGAGCAGAAATAGAAGAGATTGATTGATTCTCATTTAGATGTACATAATATATATTATGAGGATTGAGCGATTCATCGAATTGGTCAAAGCCATGGAAGAATGGAACAATGCTAGTATTAGGATAAGACAATAAAAGTGCACAACAAAACACTTCAATACCATAAAAAATTTGTGACATGCCATATTAGTAAGAATTTCACTCATATATATAATATTGATTATATAAATTATATATAAGAATCAGTTATCAGATACTAATTGATATAAGACTAATACTAATTAATTTATAATAATATGTATTCTTGTCAAAATCGGAACTCGTGAGACACCTACTTACTCGTCTCCTTTTTTTTTGTCCTCTTTCTCACTCTTTTCTCTCCAAAAAGCCCTCCCTTTCTTCTTCTCTTCCCCTTCCTTTTATCCATTCTTTCTATGCCACTTCATTTACCCCATGTTCTCCACCTGGGCTCCACGTCCTCAAATGTTCTCCTCCAGTCTTAATCGTGCTTTGCCTTTGACTAGTCAGGTCAACGTGGCATGCCTAGTCAGCAAACGGATCCTTATTTCTTGCTTGGGTCGTGGTCGGTATTTTGACCGATTTAACTGGATTGCTCGGATGGGACACAACCCCTCGGCCTCCAGCCGAGCATAGCTAGGTGAAGAGGCTAACATACCTAACATACACATGTTATCTCCGCGCGGCTTGTGTTGATAGGGTTCAACACCCTAAGTCCTCAGAACATTGAACCCCACGCTACATGTGTCGCGCAGGGGTTGGCCTTCCCTTCTTGGCGCTTTCGCTTCCTTGAGAGGACAAGACTCTTATGACAAGACTTTTATCCTGACTTTGACCACTGGATACTATTCAGTATGGGTTACGTGTCATTTTTTTTATGGCTTGATTCGTTCGTTTCGAATTCTGCCAAGGGGATTCTTTAACATTCCACATTTCCACTGCTAACTTACTTCACATTTTCCTCCATTCGCTCCAAACCATAGTTTTCGTTCACTCTCTGTTCCAACGTGGTTTCCCTTGTGATTGCCATTTTAGGTACGTCTCCGTAACTAGTGATACTTACTTTAGCTTTATGTGGTGGTGGCTTTAGTGTTTAGTT
Source organism: Phaseolus vulgaris (assembly GCF_000499845.2). NCBI lineage: Eukaryota > Viridiplantae > Streptophyta > Magnoliopsida > Fabales > Fabaceae > Phaseolus > Phaseolus vulgaris. Next base: position 53,352,570 of record NC_023752.2, read on the forward strand.
GTCTTTTTCGTTGCCCTACACCCTCTGGTTTTGCTAGTGTTCATACCATTTGTATCGCCTGTTTCTGGCTTTTCCTAGTTTGTTCTTTTGCTCTTTTAGACTATGGATTACTCAGCTCTTTATTGGGAAAAAAAGGATTTGCTTAGGGAGACTTCTATTTACACTTCTCGCGAGATGATTAGGAACCTTCGTGAGTCGCATAGCTTGAGTAGAGTTCACAAAAGATTCGTCAAGGTCGTTGCTTTCGAGCCCGACGAACAAGTTTGTAGGGACGACTATTGTGACTCCTCAAGGTCATTTTGTTTTTTCTATGGCATCGTTTTCATTAAATTATACCTGCATTTGCCCCTAACCATCTTCGAAAAAGAAATCCTCATTGAGCTAAACGTTTGCCCGACCCACCTCTTCTCGAAATTCTTGTGTCTATCTCTTGACTTCTTCATAGTCATGTTGTAATGCCAACATTGTTTCTATGATTTGTTGGAGGGTGGGCGTTTCGCCTTCGCCCCTGGCATGCTGGTGGATGTTCTCCATCTTTTGTTACCGTATCACTTTGCAGTCAGTACCTCATAGCTGGCAGGATCGGTTTTACCAAACCATGGTGGGTGCCAAAATGTTCTGACCAAGTTCGGAATTTCAAACTCGCCAAACACCTACTTACTTGTCTCCTTTTTCTGTCCTCTTTTTCACTCTCTTCTCTCCAGAAAGCCCTCCCTTTCTCCTTCTCTTCCCCTTCCTTTTATCCTTTCTTTCTACGCCACTTCGTTTACCCCACGTTCTCCACCCAAGCTCCACGTCCTTAAATGTTTTCCTCGAATCTCTTCGTGTCTCCTCTAGTCTTAATCGTGCTTTGTCTTTGACTAGTCAAGCCAACGTGGCCTGCCTAGTCAGCAAAAAAAATCCTTATTTCTCACTTAATTCATAGTCGGTATTTTGACTGATTTAACTGGAATGCTTGGATGAACCAATATCATTTTAACTAATAATAAAGATAAGGCTAATAACATTTAAAATTCAAACTCCACTGATTAATTGGAATAGTTTGACTGTAATTTATGTATTCACTTCATATATACTTGTGTCTCATATTTTGTAGTAAAAAGAGACTAAAAATGTAATTTATCTTAGAATAAAAAGTGAGGGAGATGAGGAGCAGAGTTATATGTATTAATGAGAGGGATATGATGGATGATAGCAGAGAAAGTGATGAAGAAGTTGATGTCTCCAACCAGACAACGTGACTCATATGAACACCTTCGTAGACACGGAAACAACTTCTTTAGTTCTAACCAAAATATATATAAGAACAAACACCTTCATTATGCTTCAATCATCAATCATGGACTTATACCTAACTCGGTATATATAACAAGCTAACTCAACAACAAGTCTCATCTGCACTTCCTTCTTTATGTCATAATACTTTTATTATTATTATTATCTAATATCATATCTTATAAGATAAACACTGTGATTTAGATACACACATTTATAAATAATTTGGTATATCAAACAGAAAGTGAACCCTAAAACGGTATAGGTTGAGATCACAATTAAAAATAAGAATATTTTATTTTAGTTAAATTTAAAGTCAACTTCTTAAACGACTATCGTAAAAAAAATAACAATTAATTATTTAAGAATAATTACTTTCTTTTTCATTGCTGCGGCTTATGCACATTGAACGAAAATATTTGAATGGAAACCATTTTTATAGTGACAGAAGAAGTAGCTTTTCAGATTTCTCTAGATTGATTATATATGCCTTGCTGCCTAACCCATCACACCCTTCTAAATCAAAAACTTAGTTACAATTTCATTAAGTAATCAAGTGCTATAATTATTATAAATATAGACTTATCTGTGAGAGGTAAAGGAAAATTTAATTAGCAAGCATCAGTTAAGATTTCAACTTTACAATAATCATTGATTTGATATAATTAAATTTAATTAACCTAATTGCACTTGGCAAGAATTAAACTTCTCGCATTAATACTATTTATTACATTATTTTAATATTAATTTTGATAATGTTGATATGAAATACTAGCATGCTATTAATTTTGAAATCTATGGACTGGGGTGGCGGGATAAAAAAACATGTGACATTATCGGTTTTTCATGTTTAATTTTTAAATTAATTTTATATGTATGTTTTACAAGAACATATAAACCAATATAATATATATCAATAAAAATAATTAAATGTTTAAATACAAAAGTTACCATTTAATAATAGCTAATTCGCGTATTGCAAAGAATTTTAAAAGAGACATTATATTTAAACCATATAGGTTTCGGTTTATACTAGAAAATGAATAATTTGAATTAGTATATGTCCGAAAAATAGAAAAAAAAACATATAAAAACCGTAAAAAAAATAGAGACAATTTAACCAATTTATAAAATAGTGTAATGGCTTTGAATTGTGTTACCATTTATAGAGGTCCCATATTGGTTTCACTCTTGATTATTTGTGGCCAAAATATTGATGAATTTAGATAGAGCTATTTTTATAATAGCTCAAAATGAGTTTAATTTTACATTAATTAAAAATAAAAAAAAGTTGAATAATATATAAGAAAAAATAACCACATGTTATTATTTTATACTTTTTTTTAGAGTTTTAGAGTTAAAGATGATGTGATACTCTTTTATATATAGTATGTTTATAGTTAATTGACGTCAAATCTTTCTAAAGAGAGTAAATGGAGATAAAAAAAATTTGGAGAAATTTTTTATGGAAAAAATGCAAGCGAATCACATAGTCACGAATCAACTGCAAAAGGTAAACAACACAAGATTTAAAGTGGTTTGATCGTCAATGGGCAACTAATTAGGTTTTCATTCTATTTGTTACAATTTTATTACAAACACAAATATCTCTTAAATAGAGATTATAGAGGGAACACAATAATTAAACTCACTCACTAAATCATGGTATCTAATCAGTTCAAGACATCTGGTTTCACATACAACACTATCCTAAATACTAATATATGTGTTATTGAACTCTAGTTTTGATGCTAAACATAAGATGAAAAGAAAGGAAATAAATGTGTAGTGGTATTTTGTCTTGAATGCGTTAAAGATTAATATATATTATGTTGGTGAATAATGGACTAGTAGGTTAGTCGCAGTTCAACGTCTAACGGTCTTACTTTGTTAAAAGTAGATTCAGATTAGATATCAAAATCGCTTTTCTGCTTTGTGGTGAAGAGTCATTCAATTTTGAGAGCCTCATTTCTACCACCAAATTTCCAACTTATTAATTATTAGTTGGATCAAGCATTCACTTCTAACACGCCAAAAATTAAGAACAACAAAATTCTCACAATTGTGTTACATAACATTTTCTGTAAATATTTTTAATAAAATAAAACAGTTTTCAGTCAGTTTATATAATTATTCTATGTTAAATTTCTTTTTAAGTAATTTAAACTTACATATAAACTATTTTTAAGTTATGAATCTATAGTTTCCATTTAACATAGTGAAAATTATGATAGCATTGTTAAAACTATGGAACTTTTATTTTTTTAGCCAAATTTTATAATTATTATAAATAAGAGTGTTTTTGATTTATCTGTTCTTGTTTAGGAGATGTTTTAGGGTAATTCCAAAATGTTAGTCGAAATGAAGTATAAAAAAATGTAAAAGTGTGGATATGAAGTAAAAAGAGGCAAAGCATATCTGTGTGTGATGGTGAGATTAAGCATGTCTAGGTTCTACCATGGTTTGACCTTCTTGCCAACATTCCTGGCATCTGTGAAGTGGTTAAAAGGACTAAATAGGAGGACTCATGTCACCTACTTCTAATCCATCCACATCTCAATTAACTACTTTTTTTTTATGTAGCTATCCTATTTTCTGCCACTTCCAGCACTGTAGAGAAACAGCAAACACTTTGATGTTTGAAGGATTTATGGTTCTTGTGGGGGCAGTCATTTTACTGCCATAATTGAAGGAATGGTGGTTGGAAGCGATACAATATCATGTAAAAACATGAAGAAACGATTTTGCCAAATCGTATGTGTGTGTGTGATCACAATAGTAATAAAGAAAATTACTATAAATATTTAAACAAACTTAAGACTTGTACTTTTCACTTTCTGAAATCAAACTTTCACTGTGCAAACAAACAAAGGGTATGTACAAAAATTCAAGATTTGAAAAATCAGGCTCAACGTTCAATTCTAATGTAATATATTTTATTAATCTTTTTTGCATATTTTCCTTCTTATTGTATACTATGTATAATAGAATTCTTATTTTAATCTGACAATTGCATTGTTTCTTCCTTCTATAATGGATACTTCTCTTGGAAACCGCTTGCAAATTAAATCAGAACTTACAACTCCACAGTAGATGAATTAAATAGGTCTGTACACCGTAAAATATTTAATTACCTTAATTGTGAAATATTGTAGAAATAAAAGTATGCAAATGACCTACTTTTGAGTGCTTGTATAACACTTTAATATTTACCCAAAGCATTCAGTACAAGAACTCAACAACAATAAAAAGACAGATTTTTGAAAATGTAGAATATTTATACACGTAGTACAAATCCATCTCTTACATCATCCGAGTCATACTTTTTCTGTAGCAGATGTTCTATTGTTTATTGCCCTAAACCCTTTAGCCATTTGGTTGATAGTTAGTAATGTTCAGAAAAAATACACGATTATAAAACAAACATGTAAGAAAATAAAATTTAGATCAGATCAAACGTTAATTAAGCTCGAATCGAAAATGTGTAAGAGGATCACACAAAGAAACACACCAACAACTTCAGATTACAGCATAGAGGAACAGAGAAGATTTCATAACTACGGGGGAAAAAAGGGGGGGAAACGGCATATATTTAGAAACAATAGTTAGACAAAGATAAACAACTAATAGAGAAATAAATAAAAAAACAAAGAATAGAGACAACTAAGATTGATGATAATCAACAGGAAAAATGATGCAAAACTAATCCTTAAGCACTAACTACAATTTGATATCAGTCAATATATAACATTGTGCATCGAAGTGAATGTTGCAATAGTTTTGTGCAAACAAGTATCCGTTAATCTTGTAGTAGGGCAGCATAGTAAACTTCTAGTAAAATAGTGAGAACACTCGCCAAAATGTTTCAACAAATTTATAATGGAAAACAGTTTAGTACAAACATAAGAAATAAACACTCCATTCCTAACCGATTCAACAATTTAATAGAACCTAAAATTTGTGGCCACTACTGATGAGGAAGGATCAAATCTATCATGACAATATACTCACAAAACTACACACTGTGAATGCAAATATCTAACTAAAAATAAGAAAAAGAATCATTGATTTTATATGGATTTGATGACCCTAAAGACCCTACCCAAAATATGATCGTAATGCAACCAGTGGACTGTCGAAAATTAGCATTTTAGTGTAATTCAAAAGCAGATATCCATACTTTGCCATAACGAACACATTCATCAGCTGAAACTGTTAAATAAATCATTGAACTTTAAAACAATTACTTTTCTTTTCAAATTACATGCAATAAAAGATTTACTCTTCACATCTTCTCTACAAGCAAAAGAACCATTCCAACAGTATTCTTAAACCTTAGAAGCACGTCAAACATGCTCAACTGTTTCCCCTACTTAATATGATACAATTGTAAAGGACATGTAATGTAATTGAATTGCTTTCAATTTGTAAAAAATCACTTGAACTATATAAATTCAGAAGGCGAATTAACATCGGGTTTTACATCACCTAATCCACCTCCATGATGCAAAACCTGAGGAGGCAATGCCCCTAATCCATTACTCAATCCATCAGTTCCAGACCCAAAAAACTGGCAAAGGAGCCTTGCCATGATCCCAAGAACCTGCATTTGATTCTGGCACGCCTCAACATGCATCTGCATCATCTGCTTCTCATGCTCAACCTGCATTGCCACCATCCTCTGCCTCCACTCCATCTCCTCCTCCTCCATCTTCTCCTCCACGCGCTTCCGCCACCGCCGCTCCGCATCCAGCTCCCGCTCTAACCTCATCCTCTTCTCCAGCTCCCCCCTCGCCCACCTCAACTGCCGCTCCTCCAACTCCATCTCCCGTTCCTCCAAACACTCCCGCCGCCGCTCCCGCCGAAATTCCACCTCGCGCCGCTTCCTCTCCCGTTCCGCCTCCACCTTCTCCCGCCGGAACTCCCGCTCCCGCCGCCTCTCCTCGCGCTTCACCACCGCCTCCCTCAGCTCCACAACGGAGCCCAACTTCCTCACCTTCAAAACATCCTCGTCTTCATCACCACAGTCCTCCTCCTCCTCCTCATCATCATCATCATCGGAATCGACCTCAAACCCTAATTTAGCGGTGGTGAGGGGTTTAGGCGATTCCAACAACTGCACGTCGCCGAAGACTTCTTTATACTTGAGAAAATTCTCCCAGTGATTGTTCCCGTCCTTCCAATTGAAGTGGTGAGGCGCGAGGCGAATCTTCTGCTTGACGCCGAGGTACTGGTGGCGCATATTCTGGACCTTGATGGAGACGTCGCGCCAGGACCACTTGAAGGGGAAGGAGGAGGGGTCACGGTGGTGGTGGACGGCGTTGACGTGCTCCGCCACGGGCTTGAATTTCTTCTCGCGCGTTTTGAGCTTGGCCAAGGTCCCCGAACGGAGGAGGTCTGAGTATTTGGACAGTAGGGTTTGCTCCTCCACTTCCGACCACTTCTTCCGCTTCATTGACAGTGGATTCCACTGAGATTCCTTGATCGATTGATTGGTCGATGTAAAATGGATTTCGTTGAACTCAACGCAGAAGCCACCTTGCTTTGCTTCGACCCTCTTCACACTCTTTTCTTTCCCACAAATAAAACCCCTTCAAGACAAGCAGAGTGAATTCAGTGGGTCAACCAACCAAACTATCCTTTCCCTTTTATACTTTACATCTTTTAATTACTATTAAATCCATAATCTACACATTTCCAAATTCTTTTTACGTTTTTTAAATTTCCTTCAAATTTTTAATTTTTTTTTTATATTGAACTTTAGTTTGGACACTTCTTGCATTGAATATGATTACATTGAAATTAAAGGCATGTTCATGAGTTAGAGCACTTGCATTGAAATTTTGTAGGCAAAATGTTCACATATTTTGTTCTATACTTTTGTCATTTTGATTAATCCAAGAATTCAAATAATCATTGGATCTTTAGTATGTGTTTAATTTCACGATAGAATTTAATTTTATTCGTATCAAACGAAATTTTCGTAAATATGATTGTCACATGAAAATGGTTTTGCTACCAAACATATGTTTGACTAAAAGTAATAAAAAACAACGTTTGTGTTTGATTGAACAATGTACGTTGAGTTTTACATCAAACTTGCTTTTAAGATAGAAAAAATGAAACTTGAATCTCTTCACTTAAAACCAGTGTTTGAAAATATGTTGTTGTATGTATGTTAAACCTGAAATTCATGTCTAAAGTGATAAAAGATGCAAAAACTACAATCATTTGCTTCACTTAAAACACGAATCAAATTTAATGTAATATAATTCCAAACTCTCACAAAATCAATTTTATGAAATTAATTTCATTCAATATCATTTCTTTAAAAGGGACACCAAAACTCTCATTTGATTGGTCGGTTAGATGGTTATTGTTAATTTGTTTCTCCTGTATGTGTGTCTAACATGTAAATATTTCGCCTTTGCTTTGTCGGCTCATTCCCAATTTCTGGCACCGAGTAACAAAATCCACAAGTACATCCCCGAAATTGCCATAAGCCTTCAATCAACAACTTTTGACGGTTGATATCTAAACTTAAATACCAATTTCACCTCAAACAGAAATGGAGATGAATGCATAAAATGGTGATGGGTCAATTAACAGATATGCAAAACCTATTATGAAGCCTTTTTATTTTATTATGTTTTTTTAATTGTTGGACAATTGAAGAAAGGGCATTTATTCTTACATCTCATAATTTCTTGGATTTTTTCCTATTCATTTTGGAAGGAACATTTTGGAATCTAGAAGTACATTTAGGAAAGCCTACTTAGAAAATCAATGAGGTGATGAAAATTAAAGCTTTCAAAAGACCAGCATTGTAGGATAGCCAAAAAACAATTAAGGAAATTTATATATCTATCAAATATTAATAATCAAAGGTAATATAGGTAACCACCGCTAGGACGAAAATAATACATTATAAATCTTGGGCTCAATACGTGCTTCGACCACAACTCAATCATATCAATTGTAGCACTGTATTTACAGAAGGAAATGATAGGCAAACCAGGAAACCAAGAAGTCCTCTAACTGAATTTGATGCGCGTGTCATGAAACAAGACCCTCCCGAGCGATACTGGTCACACGAAGTACAGCTTGCGCACTTAGAGGTGAAAGTTTTGACTGACAGAAGCTTTCCCAAGAACTCATCTCTGGATGCTCATTCACACTATGATCGTTGGCAGTGTGATCATTCATTGCGTGCTCATTGACAGTGTGATCATTGATAGTCTGCTCGTTGATAGTGTGCTCCGTGACAGTATGCTCGTTGACAGAGGATACCATGAGATCATTAAATTTCTCATACACATTTTGAAGCTCAAGAAGTAGAGCTCGAGCTGCTTCCCTGGACTCAGGGAGTTGGTCACTCAACTGCGATGCAGCTACTTGGATCAATTTGTCAATCCCATATGTCTTTATGCCTTCTGCACCCTTTTAAATAAAAGTTCAAGGATATAAAACAGCAACTGTTAAGTAATGCTCCGAATCCAAATTGCAAAAATAGGCTGGTCATATATATACCCTTTCTAGTTCACTAAAATCCTTCCAAATTCCAATTAGATAATATACTTAAATACCTAACAGTCATTTGAATCTTTTATAGAACCCCCCACCCACCCCCCTTTGTCCAGTATCTATTGATAACGTAAATTTTATAAAAATAGCAATGAAATATAATTGAGCTTCATATACATATATAACTATCTAACCAAAGAGCCTGAAAATAATTTTGAAAAGAACAATACAAAGAGAGAAACAGACGAACGAATATATATTTTCTTTACAAACAATTTAGTAGGTCAAACAGATTAGAACCAAGCAAGAAACACAATAAATTTACTTAATAATCAGAGAAAACCTTTTATGGCATTACGTACACTGTCAATCAAGATAAGTGCTCCTCATCGGCAAAAAAAAATATCCTACTATTTGGTGAGGCCATGTTTGGCCATATATAAACAAAAAAATATTATTTATTGGCAAGATCATGACAAACCATTCTAAAATCATAAACATGGGAAGGTTTGTTGGATAATTTTGGACAAGCTGAACAAATTTAAGAATTCTACAATATATCCATAATCAAGGCAGACATTTGGAACTTCAAAGTCATTCGTGAGGAATGTTCTTTTCCTGCATCATTACCTAACGTTTTAAGTTTTATTTTTTGAAGATAAAATCACTTTGTGACAAAAGTCATTGATAAGAGCACGTCTAAAATCATAAATGTTTCTCATACCAGCAGTGGGACACTTCGAGAAAAGCAAATAGATGCCTTTGCACGGATACGAGGATTCTTGTTCTTAAGATATGGTTGCAATTTTGGCAATAGAGAAATAGGGGAAATCCATGTAGTCATTGATATCAAGGCTTTTTCAGCTGCCTCACATACAAAGCGTTTGTCCTGTGAAGCCTTGAGAAGAAGTTGTACTAGCTGCATTCACCATATATGTTTCAATAGAACATGTTAATTTGAAATAACACTATCAAGTGTATATTGAAATTCCATTTTGCTTAAATGAGAAAATTTATTAGCTGACTTACCAGAGGATCCAGTGAATCTATTATAAGATCATTATATGCGCTGAAAACGTCAGCAGATGTCATAATCGCAGTTTTACAAACAGCACTTCTAGGATTTTTCAGGGACTTTGCAATAGATGAGATCACATCTCCCCTGTTTACCAGATAGAATATGAATAATTTAATAAATCCAACTAAAATGCATAAAAGAATAATCAATGATATTTTAATTTAAAAACCATATTTTAATAAGAGAAAAAAAAGAGTTTGTTACTTACAGCATATCAAGCATTGCTTCCTTATGAAATAAAGATAACCGCCGTACGTTATTTAGTGTATCACAAACCAGGACCCAATCCTTTGAGTCAAGTCCAGCTAAGAGGGTCTGTAACAAAACCAAATAACTATTTTCACACGATACAAGTGTTGCATTTCTTAGATGAGTCTAATAATCAAAGGTAAATTGCTAAAAAGAAAAATGAAACACCCACATTATTTAAGCATTTAAGCTACACCAGTTTCAATGGTTATCAATATTCAAAACCATGCTAATTCCTTGACTCAATAAGTGGATAAAAAAATACCTTGAGACAAGTATCAATATCTTCTACATCATTCAAGTTCTCAGATTCAATGTATTCTACTTCTGTATTTACAACCTCCGCACCAGAATTAACAGTCACAGTCTGATTTCCATTAACAGCTGGAGAAACCAAGGAGGAAGAAGTCTTTTTCTTTTGCCGTTCTTCAATATTTTCATCAGCACTGTCTACAGAAGGCTTGGTTAAACATGTCTTACCGGAGTCCTCATTCTTCCTTTCAGTTCCAAGAATTGTATTGAGATCTCTAAGAGCTTTCTCTGACATCCCTGTCAGCTTTAGTCTGAGATCAAAAGAAAGAAATCAAATTAAACTCAACAATAAGAGGAGAGGTACTCAAAACACCATTTATTTTCTTAAAACGAGTTCAATGTAAAGAATGAATTTAACACCCAAAAACAAACTCACAAGTCAAGATCTGAAGTTAACGATAAAGGCATAGTCATGAAAATATGATGCACTTCCATAACGCTACCTCCCCACACCCCAAAAGAAAATACTAAATCTATTAGTCCATTGAATTAAAGTGACTCTTTCTCATTCTCAATTTCTGATTCGCGCCTAGTTTTCCATCCATCCCCAAACTTTGGTATTTCAACACTGTTATTCTTCTCGTTCTCAATCTCATTTATCCGATAAAAAGGCAAATAATCGAATTTCTAAAGAAATCCATTCTATCAAATGCCAATTCCAATTTTAGAATTGAACTTCACTTCAAGCACAACAGCCAGATACCAAGCAAATCACCACACGCAACACTCTCCACACAAAAAAATAAAGCACAATTCGAAGCACTAGACGTGATTCGCGAGCGTCAAGACAGATAAACACTGCATACAACACAGATCAAAACATTACCAAAATCATAATACAACGCAGACAAAAGCCATAAACCAACAGATTCAATGCAAAATTGACGGCGCACAGCCAAATCCCCAAAAAAATCTCCAAGAAAAAAGAAAATACAAAACAAAACAGCAAGATCTCGGTATATTCCGCACTACACTCCCCGAATCTCCATTCACAAACACTCGCATTTGAATCCTAAACCCTAACACCATAGCATTCAATTCGAATACAGAAAAACAAACGAGACAGTAATCGCAAATGCGCGCGCGGATCACTTCAATTACAGTAGACAGTCGAGAGAGAGAGAGAAAGATTACCAAATGAAGAGAGAAGAAGAGAGAGAGTGATCGGAGCAAAAATGCAGAGAATGCGATGAGTAGCTGAGAGAGTAGTGAGCGAGTTACGAAGACTCAGTCAACTCAGTGTGAAGAAGACGAAGGGAGAGAGAGAGAGAGAGAGAGAATTAGTATTTTAGTAACCGACGAAGGAACAGAGGTGACAGTAGTCGCACACCCAATACGACGGCGTATAAGGTGAACCGGACCGGGGCCGGCAAAATAGCGGGGCCAATAATAAATATAAATTGCATTTGCATTTGCATGTGAATGTGAATGTGATTGGCAGCGGAATCAGGTGAACCAAATTAATTCCACCTTTTTTTTCTCTTTTTTTAAATTCTTTTCATGAGGATTTAATTATTTACCTCAATCGTTTTTGTTGGAATCACCAATTGTTTATTATTTTTTAAGAATTTTAAATTTTGATTTTGATAGTGTTAATTAAAACGATGGTTCTTTCGAAATTTGAATTTTGGTATATTATCGTTGTTTCTAAAGTTAGGTAGCATGTTTCTCCAGCAATCAATGACGCTCCAACACGAGAAAGGTGTAAGTTTTGTGTTTTGAAATGATGCTTTATCATTTTGGACAAGGTTTAAATGATTAATTAATTCTGTTAAATAAAAATGCATATGCAGAGAAGTGTTAAGTGGACAAAGATTTTTGTGTGAATGTATGTCATCTTAAGGTATTTTTCAAGAATCAATTAATTATTCTTTGACCAATTAAAGGCTGTGTTCTTTTAAAATAATTTTTTTTTAGGCATATAGATTTGAGAATCATTCTTAATTATTTTCTTATAAGATATAATTATCTACCGGCTATTACAATAAAGATTAGATTACTATTTGACTACATCCTTAAATATTAACATTTATAAAATTAAAAATAATTAATTTATTGCCAAGTATACTAATAGCACTTTTTCTTAAAATTTCAGTTGAGTATAATGGGCATTCCAATAAAACACCATTTTTTTTAGTTTTCATTGCACGTAATATAAAGAGACGTATGTTTTTAAGTTATAATTTATTTTTGACTTACAATGTTTTCATACTCTTTCTTTTTCAAATATTCATATACAAATATTAAAGAAAATTTGTTGTAAATAGGTTAAACTAAGAGAATGATTATATTTTTTTTCAATCGGTGTTTTTTTTTTCTCTTTTCGAAATAATCTCCTAACTTTTCCATCACCCGATTTCTTGTTCTCGCATCCCGACACTGAAGTAAGATCTTGGTATTTGATCTTTGGTGTAATTAATGTGGTATGATGATGTACTTTATTTTCAAAATCTGTGACTATTTATATAATCATCATTGATCATTTATTATTGAGTCGGATTAGAATTTTGGATCATGATTAAGAGTGTATTACCTAATATTTAATCACGATTTGACTTGGTTAATCTTCTGTAAGACATAATAAACTTGGTTGTGTTGATCAATTCTAACCAAATAGCGAGACTTCCACCTTTTGTATTGACTCGGCCAGTACACTACTTAAAAATAGGAAAATAAATAAAATGAAAATGATGGCAGTGAAACTAAAAAGAGACAACAAAAACATGAAACAAAAATAGTGCATCAAGAGGTAAAAGTATGAAGTGGTGGTCACCATCTAACCAAATTGCAAGGTGCCAAATAAAAAGGTGACTCTTTTTAACAATCATGGATACTTTTGGCAACCAAAAAATATATTAGCATTTCTTTATGAATATGATTTATCTGTATTTCAAAATCTAATCTCATATTAAGATATAGAAAGTCTAACTAAAAAATAATTTCAATATAATAACAAATTTATGTTCCTATGCATATAGTGAAAGATCTCATGGTTGCACTTCTTCTTAGTTGGAGCTATGGAATTGCTTAATTAGTTAGTGTTGATTGCAATTGCATAAAGTTAAACTAAATGGGTCCTTGATAATTGGAGAAAACACCTTGAGAATTGAGATGGGTCCAGAACTTGCAATATAAAAAGGTTGCAGGTGATTTTTTTTCATTAATGTAATAATAATGTGTGCTGTCAATCTTGTCTTTTTTCTTGGCCATCTCACTGTTGGAAGTGTTGGTTAAGATAAGGAAAGCCTTCTGGATTTCACATCTTCCATTCATTCTTAAATCTAAACCTTTTTTTACATTCTTTTAAAGAATCAACCCATGTTCCCAATAATAGTTCAAAATATCAATATGTTTACATGCTTAATTACTGAAATATAGACAAGTAATCACTACAAAATCACAACAAATTATCTAATATAGAGTTGGGACTTCCGTTATGAATATAACAGAACAATTGTAATTATATAAAATTCTAAAATAAAATATCCAATCATTAATAATATTTTAGTAATTTAAAATGAAGATATAAAAATAAGTTTGTGATATGATTTTAAAGTGAAATTATTGGTGTCGGCGGTTAGTACTGATAAAATATAGAAAACGGAATTATGTTATTATGTTGAAATATATTTTCTATTAAAATTCAATTTCGGAGATTGGCGTGGAAACATATTATGAGTAGTGTTATAACGATCCGATAGTGGGTGACATGATAGGTTCAACAAACACTTGTTAGAATACACTTTAAATTACTCTCATACCATATTACAAAGTGGATGTTAAGCCTAACTCAACCTCATAAAACTGACTTATGGGATGAGATTTGCACTCACTCATATACAATGAAATATTCTCATTTCTAGTCGATGTTGGATCTCCAACAAAGTGTGATGGATTGGAGGAGGAACAATATATAAACCGTTTTTAGCGTTGACTTTTGAGTGATGTGAAACTATATTGGTATGGAACAACTCATTTTAAGAAATCGACATGAATTAGATATAAGGACAAAATTATATATAAATCTTATTTGATCCATTAAATATTTAAAGTTTATTTTTTAATATGTATCAGATATTTAATTTGAATACATTATATATTTTTTTACATACATTTTAAATAAAAAGTAATAAATATATTTAAAACCTATTATACAAATGATTCATTGTATTTAAGAAAATTAGGGATATGAACTCTACATGTATTGCAGTGTTCCTCTTGTGAATTATTTATTATATGTGAGTATTTGTTCCTATTAAGGTTGAGAGGATAGGAAGATAAAAATAATAGTGAGGTGAGGTTGATCCCATTCTAAGTCCAACCAAGCTAGGCTGTCATTTGATGCTAAATGGAATTGGACCCTTAGGGGGACATAAATGTATCTTATTTTTCATTTTTTTATTAATTGTTTTAATATATTAACAATAATACAATTTTTTTATATTATCAGTAGTTTTTAATATTATTTTTTATTTTGTACTATTGTTAGTATATAATAAATATGCATGCACGAGGTTTAATTATTCAGTTTTATTTTTATAATAAAAAAATTATTTATTATAATTATATTATTTGATGTGATAGATATTTTTTATAAAACTCTTGATTATAATTTAAGATTTGTTATTATGATAGAGATTATAATTAAAAAAATCTAAGTTGTTTTTAATAATGGTACTATTATAAAACTTTGCTTTTGTCTATTTAGAACATGTAGTGTTCAACTTACTAGTGTTAAGACCTAAATAGTCTTACGCCCAACAGTCTAAGAGTCATAATCAATACTTACATTACAAGTTTTGAATATGGTAAATATAATATAATTAAGTTATAGAACTTATTATTTCTTAGTATGATATTGATTCTATGTATATTAACGTGTGTGTTAATAATGAAATAATATAATTGTGTAACCATAACAACATTCAATTATTAGAAAATAACCAAACAGTTTAGCATTTATGTTGTTAATAATAAAATAATTTATTAAACAATATACGATTATTTTTAATAATGGAGTGGTACATCCTATTGAAATTTTTGTTATGACACAAGTAAAGGTGTGGGCATAGGTAACTTGTAAATTTCCAAAATCAAACTTCTGTTATTCTGATTGGTGTTTTGATGTATATGAATGTTTGAAATCACTGTATTTGTTGGAGATCCCACATCGACTAGAGATTAGAGTCTTTCATTGTATATAAGTGGGTGCAAACCTCAACCTTATGAGTCGGTTTATGGGGTTGAGTTAGGCTTAAAGTCCACTAATATGGTATCAAAGCTCTTTGAATGAAGAGTTCTGCTGCGCTTCTCTCTGATTTTTATTTCCCTCTTTGTTGTTCTTGGTTTTTTTTTTTTTTGTTCTCTTTCAAAATCTTGATTGGTTTTAAAAATCTTTTAGGCAATGTTTAATGAAAACCCTAGTCTTCATAGTCTTAATAGTAGTCACACTATTACATGCAATTTTTGTGGTAAATATAGTCATACTGAGGCTGTTTGTTTTCGCAAAGTGGGTTTTCCTTGTGGTAATGTTAAAACCTCAAAGTTTTCTTTTACTAGAAAAGTCTGCACTTTTTGTAATCGTCTTGACCACACTGTTCACACCTGTTATAAAAAGCATGGGTTCCCTCCTGGCTACAAATTCACCAATTGGACATCCCAAGCCAATAATATGATTACTACTGACACTTTTTCTGAGCTTTTTCCTAAAGAACAGGATGTAAAGGGGATTCAATTTACATCACAACAGTGCCAATTCCTTACCAACATTTTGCGTCAGCAAAACCTTGAGAATCCTGCCCCTCACACTCAAATTAATCAAGTCGGCACCATCTCTACGGATGAAATCCCCAATACTGAGCATTCTTCAACAGGTAAGTTTCTCTCTTCACTATCTTCTATAAAAGAATATTGGATTATTGATTCTGGTGCCACTGATCATGTTTGTCACAATTTGAACGTTTTTACTACTTATACTAAAATTAAACCTGTCTTAATTAGTCTTCCAAATAGCCAAACTGTTTATGCCACATATTCTGGTTTAGTACGATTTTCTGATCAGTTTTATTTGTCTGATGTGTTATACGTGCCTCATTTTCAATTAAACTTAATATCTGTTTCTAAACTCACACACCAACTTAAATGCACTTTAACTTTCACTTCAACCCACTGCATTATACAAGACAATCTCACTCAAGAGAGGATTGGTACAGTTAAAGCCACCGCTGGCTTGTACCTTGTCACTACCTTGTCTGCTTCTAGTCATTCTAAACCACATTGTTTTGCTCATTTTATTAATTGTAATATCACAGACAAAACACTATGGCATTATAGATTAGGAAACCCTTCACATGAAAGATTACATGTCTTAAGCAAACAATACTCTTTTATTACTGTTGATACTCATCATGTATGTGACACTTGTAGTCGTGCAAAACAGAGAAAACTTCCTTTCACTTTAAGTAATACTGTTACCTCTGCTATTTTTGATCTTGTACACTTTGATATTTGGGGACCATGTTCCATAATTTCTATGCAAGGTTTTCGTTATTTCTTGACTATTGTTGATGATTACTCGCGTTATACTTGGGTTATTCTGCTGCATAACAAATCTGAAGTGCGTCAACACATCATTAACTTCACTGTTTTCCTTCAAAATCATTTCAAAACTAATATCAAAACGATTCGTACTGACAATGGTGTTGAGTTTGCTATGTCAAATTTTTATGCTTCAAAGGGAATTATACATAAAAAATCTTGTGTTGAAACACCACAACAAAATGGCATTGTAGAACGTAAACATCAACACATACTAAATGTAATCCGGGCTTTACTTTTTCAAGCAAATCTTCCTCTTATTTTTTGGGAATTTGCTGTAAATCATGTTGTTTTCTTAATAAATGCTATTCCTACTCCATTACTTGATAACATCACTCCTCATGAAAAGTTGTTTGGAAAACCATATGACATTTCCTTTCTAAAAGTGTTTGATTGTCTCTGTTATGCTAGTACCATTACTGCACATAGGAAAAAAATTAGATGATAGATCTATCAAAGGTATTTTTCTTGGCTTCCCGCAAAATACAAAAGATTATATTATCTTAAATTTAAAGTTTCATAGCATAGAGATATCAAGACATGTAATCTTTCATGAAAACCACTTTCCATATAAATTGGACAGTGGCTTGCCTAAGGACCCTAACACTTTATCTCTCCCTATTTCTAATGCATATAATTCTGCTTTTGATTTTTTTTCTGATATTGCACCTCCTGTCGAGCCATGTGCCTCTACTCCTGCACCCAATACTGTTCCTCCACCAGCCTCATTATCCTATGATCTTCCAACAAATAGTGCCTCTGCTCCTGCATCCAACATTGCACCTCCATCAGAATTATCACCGCTTGCATCTCCAGGAAGCATCTCACCCCAATTTCCAAGAAGATCAGCTCGTCCTCACCGACAACCTGCCTATCTTGCAGATTTTCACACTGCAACCAACACTGTAAGTAGTAGATATCCTATTCATAATTACTTGTCTTACAATTCCTTATCTTCCAATTTTAGAAATGTTATTTCCTCTATCAATTCTCATCATGAACCTCGGACATATAACGAAGCCTCCAAACATGCTTCTTGGCAATCTGCCATGCAAGATGAGTTTCAAGCTCTTGCTGCTAACAATACTTGGCAACTTACCCCTCTCCCTCCAGGAAAGAAAACTATTGGTTGTAAATGGGTATATAAAATCAAATACCATTCTGATGGCACTGTTGAGCGCCACAAAGCTAGAGTTGTTGCCAAAGGGTTTACCCAACTTGCACTTGATTTCTCCGCCTTCTGCTTGCTATTGCCACTACCAAAAATTGGATTTTAAAACAACTTGATGTCAATAATGCATTTCTTCATGGTGATCTCCATGAAGAGATATACATGACCCCCCCACCTGGCCTCTCTCTTCCTTCTCCCCAGCATGTTTGCAAGCTTCAATGGTCTTTGTATGGCCTTCGTCAAGCTGGTCGCCAATGGTACGCCAAACTTTCTACTTTTCTTTTATCAAATAATTACTCTATTTCTGTTGTTGATCACTCTCTTTTTCTTAAATATAATAATGATAAACTCTTCTTGTTTATGTTGATGACTTGCTCTTAACTGGTGAGACACGGAGGAAATCAATACAATTACTGCATCCCTTCACCATCATTTCAAGATAAAAAATTTAGGTAATCTCACTTACTTTTTGGGACTGGAAATTGCTCACAATGGTCTTCATTTAAGTCAACGCAAGTATACTCTTGATCTCCTTCAAGAAACTGGCATGCTTGACTCTGCACCTGTGGCCACTCCTATGACTCACACCTCCCGTCTCTCTCCCGACCAAGGCTCACCTCTCGATGCTGATGCCACTTCTCAATACAGAGACTCCTTGGACGTCTAATTTATTTAACCAACACGCGACCAGACATCGCCTTCGCTGTCCACAATTTAAGCCAATTCATATCTGCACCCACAACTCATCATCAACAAGCTGTCTCACGTCTTTTGCGTTACCTCAAGGGCACTCCTGGTGAAGGACTATATTTTTCTCACACTAGTTCACTTCACCTTTGTGGTTTTAGTGACTCTGACTGGGCAACATGTCCTACCACACGCAAATCTGTCACTGGATATTCCATCTACTTAGGAGACTCCCTAATATCATGGAAATCAAAGAAGCAGTCAACTATCTCCCGCAGCTCCTCTGAAGCCGAGTATAGAGCCCTTGCCACCACCACATGTGAGTTACAATGGTTGTCTTACCTCCTTCAGGATTTACATCTTCCTCTCTCCCAGCCTGCAACCCTGTACTGTGACAACAAATCTGCCCTTCAAATAGCTTCCAATCAAGTTTTTCATGAACGAACCAAGCATATCGAAATTGATTGCCACCTAGTTCGTGAAAAACTTAACTCTGGTCTCCTCAAACTACTACCCATTACTTCTGCAATGCAAGTTGTTGACATATTCACCAAGCCCCTTGCTTCCGCACAATTCTCTACTCTCAAATCCAAGCTGGGCCTGACAAATATCTACTCCCGAGCTTGAGGGGGTGTTAATATATTTAATTTTCTATTTTAAATTATTGGGCTTTGTTTGTTTGACCCAACTTTCCTTTTCTGTTTCAGCTAGGTCTTAATCTTTTTCTTATATATACACCATGTATTTTACTCTCTAATATACAAGTGAATAAAAATTTCTTTTATATTTATTTTTCTCTATAATTAGGGTTCATCAAAACCTCTCTTTCTTTATTACGATTACGTGCGATTACGTACGCTACATTAAAACATCACATCAGACAAGGAATATTCATCTTCATTTACTGTAATATGGTATCAGAGCCATTTCGAGCCTATCCTAGCGAGTATTTGTTGGGCCTATCGTGCCACCTGCTATCGGGTCGCTATCGGACCACCCATAATATATAGTCCCACACACGAGTTGGCAGTCTCGGCGTGAGGGGGTGTGTTGGAGATCCCACATCGACTAGAGATTAGAGTCTTTCATTGTATATAAGTGGGTGCAAACCTCAACCCTATAAGCCTGTTTTATGGGGTTGAGTTAGGCTTAAAGTCCACTAATAGTATTGATGGTTAATTATTTTCCTCCTCGTTTATGGTGGGTTCTATTTTGGATGAGAGCACATCTTGCTGAGTGCGATTCAACCCCAGATGTTGGGGAGGAACAAGAAACCAACATACCTTTGTGGAGATGTCATACCTTATATCCTTGACATGAGTTATGTTGTTGCCTTATTTTTTGTATTATAGTAAGTTGTATATATACAAATTTTGGCTAAAAATTATGCGTATTGTACGTGGGTTGGAGTACCCCAAGTATTTCCATTTATATTATTCTTTATTGCTGATTAAAAAAAAAGGCTTATTTTTATTTATAAAATCAATCGTTAATAATAATCATTATTTGTTTTAATAAGTTAATTCAAATATATCAAGGGATGCAGAAACTTTTCATATTTTAATAAATGTTTGTAATGAATATCTTTATTTTTATTTTTTTTATCAGCCATAAATGACTATCTTTATACTATAAATATCATACAACTTTACATTAAGCATGGGAAAACGAATCAAAGTCTTCTTTATATAGACACAAAGAGATTAAAGTTAAATTAAGTAATTTCTCATCACTAGATTCAAGATATGCAATATTATAATTACAACAAAGTCATCAATGTG
The DNA here is from genome assembly GCF_000499845.2 of Phaseolus vulgaris. NCBI lineage: Eukaryota > Viridiplantae > Streptophyta > Magnoliopsida > Fabales > Fabaceae > Phaseolus > Phaseolus vulgaris. Next base: position 53,373,244 of record NC_023752.2, read on the forward strand.
TAGATTGTTATACAATGGTCATATTTTTAGTAACTATATATATTATTAGATAAAGATACATGTCTATGTCTATTCTTATCCATGAAAAACTTTGATAGCTTATATCCTTTCTATTTTAATGTTTGTATAGGTGAGAGTGAGAAACTTAATTTTGTTCATATTTTGTGAAGTAAACATCCCTGTGAGAAAGTGTTATTATAAATTCTCCTTACAAAAATTAGTCCTTATGAACCTTTACTACTTGTAGTTAGAAATGGTAGAAAAAAATATTTGAACTTCTTAGTCTCAAAGGGAGAATAAGAAATGAAAGTGTTATGATTCAAAGTTTAAATATTTTCAAACCAAAGCATACAAATTGGGTTCTCTTGTTCATCATGATCGATATATTTATAAGTCCTAGTCAGTTATCAATTATCTTCTAAATCTTATTAACTGATCTCAAGTACCACAAAGAGATATATCGTTATCTCTTATCTTATAAATCTTAACTAATATTATGTAATCCTTAAAAATCTCTTAAATTAATTTTAAGTACCACAAAAAGATATTCCTATGTTTTTGTTAAGATTCTTGGTAATTTTATTGAATTCATCTATTAATGATTAATAGATCTTATAACAAACTTTTCAGAACAATTATATTCCCTTTTACCATGAGATAACAATACATATAGCAAAAGTGACTTATATACTCGTGTTGGTAGGAGTGACTTGTGTACTCAATGATTGATTATACTAAAAATAAGATGAACTAGTATAAATGCACTTATCCCTCTTGCTCTTTAAACGATATTTTGTTAGATGATTTTAGTGTTATTGTGACACAATTTAAGTTCTATTCAACCTTTTTTTTCTTCTTCAGAATTTGCTTGTTATCTGATAAGTGTCATAATTTAGTAATATTTCATACAAAAAGATATACACTTATGGACTTTAATTGATAAAATAATCATAATTCAACCTTTAATTTAGGAATTTGAACATTTTTACATATATTTCGGATTATAAGATGAATGTAAATGATTTATTCCCAAATTTATATTAATTTCAGGATTCTAAGGAAAAATAAAGATAAAATGGTTAAAGGAGAATGAACAGGTTAAAAACAATATGAAAAGACAAAGTTAAAACATTGAAAATTTGCCCAAACTCGACCAAGCAAGATCATTCAAGAGGAACTCACCTGAGGAGTTCATTCTAGTGACGTTGGACTTTTTCTCGTAAAACTCGCTTAAGTAATATGTCACTTAGTCCAAGCCTAATTAGGTTGAATAGAAGGTGTGATGCATAACCCTAGGCATCATTGGGAGGATATTAAGAGATAGAAAACCTAAAAGAGGCAACCATCAAGAAGAAACACCTTGTATCTTCTTTTCTTGCTTTCCCTGCTTGTAATGGTCAATATGAGTGACTAATTCTTTCCTTTGAGATTATGAGTAATTTATTCAAACTCTTATGTATTGAGGTGATATTTATCTATAATATTCAGGTCTTATTGATGATTGATATTATCATTTTATTCTCAAAGCTTGAAATTATTCATGATTTTGATCTTTAGATTTGACTGAAAAATATTTCTAAGCATCTTTCCTAAATGATATTGCTTAACATATTTGAATGCTAGGAATAAATTTGAAATGCTAATTGTTTTATAAATATGCGAGGAATCGATATTTAGGAGACTCTCTTAATAATTTTGTATGCGAGGATTCATATTGAATGATTTTTATACGTGCATCAATGTCAATCAAGATAAAATGTTATATGTTTTTATTCATTGAAACTACAGACGAGTAAGAAGGATTAACCCATTTCCAATATTCCCAATTGACTCATCCAAATAATTTACTTTGCTTTTATTTAATTTTTATGCAAACTTATGTCAATATCTTTCAAATCAAATTATTGTACATATTCTCATACTTAGTGAATGTTATTGTTAGCATTTTAAATAATGGTTCCGTGTGGATTTGATATTTTAGAGACAAATTATTGGTACACTTGTTGTAAAAAAAAAAGTCATCATCCAATTAGAGTTTTCATTTATTATGTTCACAAAGACAAATAGATAAAGGAGAAGAAAAAATTAGCAAGACTACTACTAGTAAAACAAATTAAGAAAATGATATAAATAACATAAGAGAATCCAACACAAAATAAAACTCTAAACTTTCTTCTACAATCTAATTTCTTTATTTTCTATTAAAAATGACTCTATCCATTATATATTGTGAGAGTTTTAAACTTAGTTAACCAATTTATATATACATCCTCAATGACATTAGATCTAAGTTTATATTGAACAAAACTAAATCCATCCTTTGGATATACTTTATATGTAAGCTATAAATGATTTAAAATAATGCATAAAGTTGGGAGAATATATTTGTGTGATTAGTTGAAAAAACTAGTATATATATATATATATTTTGGGAATGACATGATGAACATTGTTATTAGAACTTGATTGGTGGATCAAGAATTAGAATAGATTTCAAGATGAAAAAATATAAAAAAAAAATATGTGTTGTTTATTTTAATCTTAAAAACTAATTTGAATTGTGTTTATTTATTTAATTAATATCTATTTAAAATGTCATTTTTTAATTTTTGTTTTTTTATCATTTGTCTAATTTGATTATTTTTTATATTTAGAAATCTCATAATCTAATTAAGTTGACTATGTTTCAACGATAAATTGATGATGTTCCTACAAAGGGCCTAGAAACTATTTCTTTTCAAGTAGAATGTGTTGACTTCTCAAGTCCTTTTCACTTTTGTGGTTGATTTCTCGAACTGGGCTCTCGGACTGGGCTTCTACCTCTGGTTGCTCCTATAGCTGACAAGGTTTCTATGTTGAACTGGATCAACTAGATATTTTGGCTTCTTCTCTCGGTCTTCTCTTGCAGTTGGGTGTGTGTACCTGCAAAGCGCTCCGATGTCAAAGTTAGAATCAGTTTGATATGATGATCAGATAAAATTCACTCTACTTATCTCTTAGATTGATGTTCTATTCATAGTATTTTTCTAGTGGGCCCATAACCTATTTGGAATTTTCTTTTTGTACTTAATATCTTTTTAAATATACACCTATTAATTTGGGTCTTATTTTTATGGATTTTGCTATAGTAATTATTTATAATATTATTTATTTATATACATATTTTCTACATTTAACCTTTTGTCATTCTTTTCAGTTTTACCTTTCGACTTGATTTTTAAATGTAAGAAAAGATAAAAAAATTAAATATAACAATATTTCAAATTATTAATATTTTTTAAAATAAGATTTAAAATTTTATTATTTTAAATAATTACATTATTTTTATGAGTTTTTAAAATTTTGACATCTTTTTAAAATTAAAAATAAGTTAACAATATCTCAAACTAAATAAGATAAAAAGAAAATATGAAAAATATAAAAAAAAACTCAAATTATTACTTTTCATATGATACCTACAATTATTTTGAAATTTCCATATTTTTTTAAAATTTCTTAAGAAACAAGATGGTTTATTATAAAATATTAAACTTTTCTATATGCGTAGATTTTTAGAACATTGTCATCCAAAGAGACATTGTTGGAGTTTGCTTTAAACGTTGCATAACAAAGGTTGTACTTATAACATGGGAATAATTAAATTGAAGCAAATTTATTATAAAGGTAATTTAGCTTATTTTATATTTTAATTTCTTATCAATCGCCTCTAGAACATAGTTCTCATTTCTTAGCTATTCTTTGTTGCAGCACAGCACTCTCTGCTTCTACTGCCATTACCACAGAACCCCAACATCTCGAAATTGATACTGTAACTTGTTAATTTCCCTCCAATCTATGGATTCTGAAAAAGCGTTAGAGCTTGTCAAGCACGGTGTCACTCTTCTCTTCCTCGATGTTCCTCAGTACACTATGGTCGCCATCGATACTCAGGTACTTATATTCTTTCATTATTTTCTGGATTACCAAGTTGTTGTCTTTTTATTTCAATGCTGTCATCATGGCATCTGAAAATAAAATTTGAAATTCGTGGGGTGGAAAGCTAAAATAAAAGTCCAACCTTTATTTGATATTTGTTTCACACTGATAATCTGACATTATTTTTCTTCTGTTTTTCGTTTCGTAGATGTTCTCTGTGGGACCTGCTTTTAAGGGTATTAAGATGATCCCTCCTGGCACTCACTTTGTGTACTATAGTTCATCAAGCAGGTTTGATCATCTTGCCCAGTTATCCAGGCCTAGTTTTTAACTCACATCACTCTTTTGTTTAGTTCTTTTTATTCCTGCGAAATCCTATGTTTCCCCTGTGGATATATTGGGGAGCCTATTAGTAGATTAAAAGGCAAAGATAAGAGTGGTGGGTGTTCTTGTCTTTTCTGTGAGTATTAGTGTCCTTTCAATCTTATATACTGTGGCAAAGTGTATTTTTTGGGAAATAACCTTGGACCATAGTATTTGAAATGATTTATCTCTTTCATATGGTCTCTCTATTATCATGTTTGCTGACCATATAATGTTTTGAGCATAAGACGTCACTGTTTCTGTCAGTTGCTAGAATTGATAGTTTTAAATTCATGATTTTTCAAATTATTTGGTGCATTGAATTTTTCTTTTGGGGGATTCATGCAGAGATGGAAAAGTGTTCTCACCAATTGTTGGATTCTTCATTGATGCTGGCCCTTCAGAGGTATGAAAAGAAAAAATTCGGTTTCTAAAATAGTTGAATGAAATTTACATTAATCTTGGTTCGACAGAGCTTTGGTCGAATATTTTTTATAGTTAAAAATCACGATTGGCCCCATATCTTAATGATGTAATTACTGTTCGTACTTATTATTTGACAATGGAATCACAGTTGAGACGGGGTGTAATCTGTATGCTTAGCTTTTAAATATTTTTTTTTTCTTTTTGATGACATTGATTTTTGCTATGGTTTTTTGATAGATTCTCCAGGACATTAGTTCATTATTTTTGTACTGGCCTATTGGAAAATGTCCATGATACGTCAAAGCTTAAAAAATTGAGAAATGAATTAGTTTTGAATAATACCAATACTAGTTTTATGAAGAAGGTAAAGTGACGTAAACATTTCCTGTTAATTGAGCTAGAAGTTTAACTGTGACTCTATTTCCTTGCTGAATGATGGTGAAGTTAAAACTATTACATACAGTTATTGCCTTCTTGGTGAGGAATTATTTTCTTACTTGTACATCGTTCTGTCTTTCAATAATTTTGGGGTGTAAGTGCACTTTAACCATCTTCATTATAAGTAAACTGATATCTAAAAATGAAGATAGAGTTATAAATGTGGGAGCTGGGAATTATCCAAAGCAATCAAGACCTTGAAGAAAGGCGAATAAAAGATTAAGAACGAGAAACATGCAACACAACAGGTTAATTTCTCTGTAAATCTAACAAAGACACTCCTATAAAAAAGGCATTAGAACAGTATCACTGAGAATCAAGGAGAAATACTTAATCTATTTATCAATGCTCATCTGTTTAACCCTGTTTGTGGTTACTATGTATTTCCAAAAAATATAAGAAAAATGTGATGGTGATTATGTGGTTTTTGGTGTCATGACCATGCAGGTAATTGTTCGTAAATGGGATCAACGAGAGGAAAGGTTAGTCAAAGTTTATGAGGAAGAGGTATGTGTTTGGTTAAAATTTTAACATAGATATAATTAACATAACATGTCTGTAATGCAGCAAAATGTCATGATTGATGTAGTTTACATCCTGTTAGTCAAATTGGCTTATCGTGAGAAAAATATTTGGAAAACTATAATTTTAGTGAATTTCCTTCACAGGGTTTGTGCATTTTGTAGAAAATGTGGAGTATCCCCTAAAACTCTGTCAAATTAGTGCTAATTTGTGTTTGTGTTTATATATCAGCCACAACTTACCAAGGAAACAATTTTTCTGCTTTCATTTCTTTTTATTCCATGCTCTTCATTTTATGGCACATATTTATTCTGTTTTATCTGTTTATCATTTAGGAAGAAAGATACAGTCAAGCTGTTAAAAATTTGGAATTTGACAGACAACTTGGGCCTTACAATCTTAGCCGTTATGAAGATTGGAAACAATTATCTAATTTTATCACAAAGAGTGTCATTGAACGGCTTGGTATGCCATTTACATGACTGATGTGTTCTGTGTATTAAACACTTCATTGATAATTTGATCTTGTATTATATTGTTAATATTGATTTTATGAATCAGAACCAATTGGAGGTGAAATTACTGTTGAATGTGAAAATGAGATTGTTAGAAACACTACTAAAATCCCATTGGAAGAAGCACCAGAGAAGCAGCTGGAGGTTGGTAATTCTGCATCATCTGTTGGCAAGTCTCATAGGAAAGGATGTTATTATACCTCAATTCCACGTGTTGTTAAATGCAAGGGTATTAGTGGGCAGGAACTTACTTCTTTAAATCTTGACAAGGTTGGTATACACACACTGCTGAATGTTTGGTCCCTGAAAAGTAATTGTTATAAAAGGCTTACTATAATCAATTCTCTTACCCTGAAATTTTACATATTATTGTTTGCTGATTTGTGCACTTTTTTTGTGTACCTTCTCAGACACAATTGTTAGAAACTTTACTGGCAAAAGATTATGGAGGTTCTGAAGACATGCTTCTTGGAGAACTGCAGTTTGCATTTGTTGTCTTTTTGGTATTGTGGATGAAACGTATTTTCTTTATATATTTTGTTGACTTTTGTTCTATCCAATGTGACATTTTGCAATGGTGCAGATGGGCCAATCGCTAGAAGCATTTCTCCAATGGAAGTCATTAGTTAGCCTTTTGTTTGGCTGCACTGAAGCAGTAAGCATTACTTTTCAACCAGACTGAATAATGCATGCATATACTCTCTGCCTGGACTGTGGAGTTTCTGTCTTATTCAGATACTTGTCTGTGTCATGATCCGTAAACCAACTATCCCAAAGATTTCAAGCAGTTAGGTGAAGGCATGCAAGTGGTTTTATATTGCATCTCTAACATACACCGTTACGTGAAGCCCTTTGGGCTTGAAGGGTGGATAACATGTTTAGCTGTTGGGTGAAAGCAGGGGAATGGTTTTATATTACATCTCTAACAATCTGCTTTTCCACCTCAAAAAATAAACATATTGAATTGCTGATGTTGAATATATCAAAGCTGTTTAATCAAACTTTCAAACTGTATGAGATGTCTATATTTAATTAAACACAATAGTTAAGTTGTTAACCATTATGATTTTCATTAATCTGCTGTTCAATTGACTTAGTACAAGTGATATATGTGTGTGTGTGAACCTCTAACATTCATCTTTTGAGTTAATAAACTCGTTATTGGGTTCTTGATTATTTTATTAACAGCTTACGCCTTAAGTGAAGTGGCTCAATGACATCTGCTTAATGCCTGTTACTCTATATTCAATGAGTATTTATGTTTTCTTGGATGCTTGTTTGGTCTTTCAACTTGGTGGGTCAGTTTGTTAAGTTCTTTATTCTAACTTGGATTCTATGGGCTTTACCATTTTTCCTTTGCATCATTTGCCAGAGGGTTCCTCATCTTTTGAGATTTGTGCTTCTAGCCAGAAAGTAACATAACAAGAGACATCATTTTCTATTCTTTTTTATGGAGATTTCTGCAATATTTTTCCCATGAACACTTTTTGCTTCTTTCTTAGGACATTTTATGGTGGTAGAGCGTCGGTTATGTGTTAGGAGTCCCACATTAAATAGGATAAACTAATTGGATATGGATAGAAGACCACCCTTGTTGGTTTTGGTAAGATATGTAGTGTTGGATTGCATAGGTACAAATCAATTTGAAGTTGTATGATTTCATAGATATATAATTTGTTATTATGTTTGCATGACTTTGTATGCTCTTTTGCAGCCTTTCCGCACACGAACTCAACTATTCACAAAGGTGAACTTTTTAATATACTTTTCTTATTTTTGTTACCTTTAGCACAAAACAGTAGCATTAATCCTTGGAATGCTGTTAAATTCATCCTTAGTTTTAGCTGTTCTGACTTCTGAATGTAGTCTTGGAACTGCAAACTACTGATTGTTCATTAAAAAAATGAGTCACGATCTTGAATCTTGTATTATTTGTCAAACTCATTTCAATGTTTGGAAATCAGAATTTTCACCTTCACACTTTTGTGGTTTGGGGTGTGAAAGCAGGGGAACTAAAATAAAGTTCCGTTTAGCAGACTATATGTAGTCCTAGAAATAAGGGAGAAGTGTTTGGCAGGTCTGGTGATATTTAAATGGGTGGACTGTACTTATCAGAACAAAAAAAAATCTACAAAGTAATTCAATTGAGGCAGCAAATAATATGAATTATATTATAGTCCATAAGTTTAATGTGTTAGTTGTTTGAGATAGTTTATAATTTCTAGTTTAGGGTTCTTCTTTGACTATTTGTAATATATAACTTTTTATTTAGGATCCTGTCTTTATCATTATGTACATCAATTTGATTGGATTTCTTTTTTATCAGGAATCCATGGTTTTTTAAATTTCTGGTATATTTGAGATGTCTTCGTTAATACTTTAAAGTTGGTCTAAAATTCATGTACCTTGCCTGCTTTCTCGTTTTCCGATCATCTTCTCTTGCCGAACTCATTTCTATTACATTGCGGATTCTTGCAGTTCATAAAAGTCATCCATAATCAACTAAAATACGGACTACAAAATGATCACATGGATACAGGATCCACACTGTTGGATGATTCTTTGATTTCTGCTGATAGCTTTTTGCACCATGTTTGCAAGGTATGTTCACTGATGATTACTCAATAGTCATATGAAAAATTAATTTTTTACTCTGACCTACCTTTATTAATTCTAAGTAGCTGGATTGGCACATATTCTGGTCAGTTATGGATTTTAAGATCCTGAAATTCTAAAACTCGTCATTTTAGCATAAAAAAACACTAGTCAATCTTCAATGTAGATGTTAGAAGTTCATTTCAGATATTTGATGTATAATGGTTAGCATCTTAGATTGCACATTTTTTTCCTCTAGTTGATATTGCCTCCACTTTCTGATCATCCTTTTGTCTTTTTAGTAGTTAGTGCCCTTATACCCAAAACTGTTACATAAGCAACTCATTCCAAGGTGTAAATCAGAAAAACAACCTCATAATTTTTGTAAGAATAATGTAGGTTTTTCAGAATGCAGTTTCCTTTCCTAACTGAAAATCAAATTCTCCAGATTTAAGCTTATCCATCCTTCCTACTGGCATCAGCATCCCTGTTTCCAGAATAACACAATTAACGCATTCTTAGAACAAACAGACATATTTTGTAAGGCTACCACAAGATGTCAGAATGATAAAATATACAGATGTTTTTGTGAGAACTCTAACTTCTAAAAAATTTTCAAGGGAGCCTTGGTCAGGGTAAATGGCACTAGAAGAAAATTCCCCATTCTTGTTCTATGATTCAGCTATCCTCCTTACAAGGCAGGTTTTATTTTGAGGAGGCCTTTGATTCTTGTGGACTAGTTGCCCAAAGTATTGTCTCTTTCTGCTAATACTAATTGAATATTACTTTACCATTACAGAAAATTGATTTTACATGCTTTCCTGAGCTCAATTGCAACTTATTCCTTTTGATTGTTTTGGAATTGCAGGACTTCTTTTCATCATTGCTAGATGGGTCGGTTATTGATGGAGATCTTTTAAAATGGGTACGAGCATGGAACTCATGTTTTCATACAATGTGATATTATTGATATTCCACCCTCCCTACCCTAACCTGCCACATAATAAAGCATTGATGTTTTAAAAGAAGAAAAAGAAAAAGTGAAGGGTAAAAAAAGTATTAGAATAAAGTGACTTCAAGTAGCGCGCGCTGCACGTGCTTGAAATATGCAGGAATACAATATTTGATGGATAGATTTTGAAATTTTCGAAGAAAAAAAGTTTCCTGGATATGTTGGTCCTCCATATTATTTATATGAATTTTTAGGCTGAAAACTTGTTGATGTGATATGTATAATTGCCTCTATGAACAATCTCTTGTCAATATTTAGGGAGTAACAATTCTAATCACCTTAAACACATGCATGTTCTAATTTGAGATTATCATGCGACAGGGTTTGGACTGTAGAGTATAATGCCAAGTCTATAATGACTGTCTATGCTTTTGCTTTATTTTGTCTGCTATAAAATTGGTTGCAGACTTGCAGCATTTGCTGCTTGCTAGGTACTATGTATTTGATTATTTGTGAAGAGGAAATTGCAATCTCCCTGTTCTTGCAGACAAGGAAATTTAAGGAGCTGTTGGAGAGCAGTCTAGGGTGGGAGTTTCAGCAGGGCAGTGCTGGTGATGGGATATATTTTGAGGAGAATGATGAGGTCCGTATATGAATCTATTGGAGTTTCTTTGCTTTGTGACTGTTGCTTTTTTATCTGTGTATGTTTGTTTGTTCATGGACCTTGTTGGTTCACTTTGCAGTATGCTCCTGTAGTGGAGATGTTGGATGATGAAGCTCTAGTAGGTTAAAAATGTGGATCATGTCATCATTCTCATGCCACTTTGCATTGCCTTTTGGCCAACTTACTCTCAAGCCCTACCCTTCTCATAGATTGTACAGTAAGGCATACCTAAGCTTCACATTTGCAGACAAACTCTAGGAAGATCACTTTACAGCATTCAAAATCTCAAATTGAGTTAAAAGTCAGATGTTGGATCTGAAGTAGAAATTCAGTAACTTTTCTCTTTGCTGTGATAGACTTTCAATAACTTTGATGGAGATTGATATTTATTATTTACAGATCTGCTCAAATTTGGTATTTTTCCAGCTTTCATAGATTAAGAAACTTGTGGATTTATTATGACTTGTTTGAGACAATGAGATAATCAGAAGCAGATAGCACTAGCAGATGAAATTGTACTACGTATATGACCTGAATTGCACTATTTTATTTTGAATTCTTTGTTCTTTTCTATTTTTCTTCCATTTCTCCCCTTTTTTATTAACACTTGGGATTTTGTTCTCATTTTTAGCATCTACATGACAACCAAGGGTGCCAACTTGTTAGGTTTTAACGTTTTTAATTAAATATAAGAAGAAAAATATTATTTTTACACGTCAAATTATTCAATTCCAATCAATAATTGAAACTTACTCAAAAATATTTTATTATACTAGTGTTTTGTTTGATTGTTTTAGAACGTGACTTTAATTTTAACGTTAAAATATAATGTAACATTTGCGTACACCATTGTTTATTCCTGTGTTCACATTTCGTTCAATAAATTTAGTCATATTAACAATCAATGAAGTTAATGTCAAATTATTAAATACAAAGAAAGGGAAATATCTTATTCAATACATGTATGTTTTCCTACCCTTACAATTTATTTAAATTAAGTTCATAAAATGTCTTACTTTATAAAAAAAAAACTTGATTATATCAATTAATATCATAGTTCACATTGAAAATTAAAATTTGTTTCTCAGTTAATTTCTTAGAGTGTGATTTGTTCCACCTTAAGGAAAAAAAAAAACTTTTGGTAACAAGTGCTTACACAAAACTGAATAAAGTAATGTGTCTTGCAGAGATATAAGTAGATTGATATGAAAGTCAATGGTGTGGTGTAGTGTGGCATGGAAGTGTGGGCAGTGAGTCTGAATCACTTCATGCCTACACCACTGCTACTTGCTACTACAGTACTACTATGGTAGACCAGGGATTGCCATCTATGACCACATTAATTGAAAATTCAGAGTTTGGTCCTCACTCCTTACTGTCCAAGCAAGTGGAAAATATAGTAAGATTTTTGGCACTTTTTAATGTTTTATCATGATTGGCTCCAGCATAAGGTCCTCTCACTCCATGCCAAATGCCATCACCAAATATGGTTTCTTAATATGCTCAATGTCAACCCTTGATCATCTACACCAACTTTTGTCAATATCATAATACTAAACTACCAACATTCACTTCCTTCTCCACCTTCCAGCTCTTTCATTTGTTTGGTCAAAATAACAGAGAAAACAAACACCATACACATTAATGGGTTATTGCTGAGTTATATAAGGAAAAAGATTCAATATTTAAATTCAGGAAAAGACAAATGCTATGGTAAGTTTTGCAATAGTTTTAGTCAAAAAAGCCTCTTTTTTTCTCTGTCCAAACCCCGAACATATATCTAACTCTAACCTTTTTGCCTGAAAATTTGCATTTTCAGCATAAAAAGTTGTGATGCTCTTGAATCATATCCATATTACCTTAAAAAAATCAAATGTTTTCACACCATCAATTGTGTGTTTCCAACTTATTCTTATGAGTGATATTAGTCAACAATAGCATCCACCAGACATTGAATGGTCTTTTGGGTTATAAAAAGCTTTGAACTTTCACAACCATCTCTCTGCCTCTCTGTCTCTCTCTCTCTTGTATATATATTATATAAATCTAACGGTTGAGACCATGCAAAGATAAGGTTGGAGCTATGGGTCCCACCAAGGCCGAAAATAAAAAAGGCAAACCATGGAATCAATAAATTCATATATGACAAGGGACAAGAAGAGCAATAACAACAGCACACCCTTTATCAGTTTATGACATGTTTTTTATGAATTAAAAATTTACTAAAAGTACAGAACTTATTAAGTAAGAAACATTAAAAAATGGATAAAATAATTTTACAGTTTATAAGGTTAAATTAACTGATAGAAGTTGTTTTAATGATCTTGAATTCTGTCATGGATGCTCGTGATTTTGTGACTTATTAAAGTGGTTCTATCTAATCTCTTATTTAAAGAAAAAAAAATGTATTGATAATATTTGTGATGACATCATGTTCCACTGGTATAATCTAATGTAAGGAAAGTGCAGCAGCATCAGGTCAACCCAGTTGTGGTTTTTGTTTTGTCCCTCCAAATGGTCAAAAGTCAAAAGCATGAAGTTTCCAAGATCACTCCTAAGGCGTTCACATTCACACACCCACAATCCTTAGGAACTGGAAGCCATTGCATTGAATAGGGCGGTTAAATCCGCGGTTGACAGCTAACCTTCATGTGGAAATAGCGTTCCTTTCACACTTGCATTCTTGTTTTTCTCCTTTTCACGGGCTCTCTCATCTTTTCATTTTGCTTCACCATCATCATCTTTCATCTGCACCACTTTCCAGAACTTCAACTTGTTACTTATTTACTACCCTCTCTCTCTCTCTCTCTCTAGCTTCTGTGTTCTTCACCAGTTCTCTCTTCATGGGGTGCTGCTTGAGTGCCAAGATCAAAGCAGAGAGCCCTCCACGCAACGGTAATCAACATTCTTGCATGTGTTGCTTTTAGCCTTCTCCGCCTCCCCCTTTGCTTCAACTTTTTGGGTTGATCAGCTTGTTTGGATTCCTTTAGAGTTTGATTGACTTAACTAACTGTTGTCTTTGTATTTTTGCTGTTCTTTTTGATAAAATATGGTTTGTGGGCACTTTGAAACGTGGATGATAGTTTTGGCAGCTTCATGTGTGGAAGAGGAAAACAATTTTCGGACATTTTTGTCTGTTTTTGAAGTATGATTCACAAATCACAACACAAGGGGAGACTTGCTTTAATTGGTTTTTTGTGCTTGCTGGGTAGTTTTGCTGTCATGTAGGATTTGGTGAAGGCTGCAAGAGTAGATGAAAATAAACAGTAACTGGAACCGTATAGTTGGTTTCTTACAAAGGATTGTGGAAATAGTAAAAAAAAATGAATTTTTGATTTTTTTAATTTTGGAGCATTGGATGAGCAAATCCTCTTGTCAGGATTTTCCCACTGTCTTCGATTTAACTTGCTTTGTTTCAGTTGTTAAGATGAAATCTAGGGCGAGAATTAGAGTTTAAAATCTTCAACCCTTGTCGTGCTTAGTGAAATAAGTTTATGTAGCTTCTGAAGTGTTGGATGTTTTAATGCTCTAACCAAACAGTGCAGTGTATAATTGGTAGGAAAATTGTTGTCTTCTCCATGTTTGTTTGTTACTAGATTTGAATGTTTATTTATGGTCTGAAAAATGGACCCTGTTTTTGTTTTGACATGGGCAGGTTTGAGCTCAAAGGATGGTAACACAGAAGAGGATGGCTTAAGTGGCAAGATCTCCACTCCCTCCGTGCCTCCAACTCCACGGACAGAGGGTGAGATCTTGAAGTCTTCAAATATGAAGAGCTTCACCTTTGGTGAGCTAAAAATTGCTACAAGAAACTTTCGTCCGGATAGTGTGGTGGGTGAAGGAGGGTTTGGTTGTGTTTTTAAGGGGTGGATTGATGAGCAGTCACTTGCACCAGTTAGACCAGGGACTGGATTGGTCATTGCTGTGAAGAGGCTAAACCAAGAAGGTCTGCAGGGACACAGTGAATGGTTGGTGAGTGTCACTTAGTAGGGCTTATTTGTAATTTGGAACTTTGCTTGAAGCCTCAGAATTTAAGATACAGTTTTAATGCTCTGGGAAATACCAAATTAGTTTGATGGAATTCCTCCTTTGGATACATGTAGCAAACATTAATATTTTAGATGATTTTCTTGGTTTGCAATTAATTAGCCTTGTGCTATAGACAGAAATCAACTACCTGGGGCAGCTGCATCATCCTAATCTTGTGAAACTGATTGGTTACTGCTTAGAGGATGACCAAAGGCTTTTGGTGTATGAGTTTTTGACCAAGGGAAGTTTGGATAACCATTTATTTAGGAGTAAGTTATTGATTTCTCTCCTTTGTGTGACATTGTTTAGTCCTTAAACACCTCAATCTCTCAACAATGTACTATTTTTTGGGACAGGAGCTTCTTATTTTCAACCACTTTCTTGGAACATCCGAATGAAGGTTGCTCTTGATGCTGCTAAGGGTCTTGCATATCTTCATAGCGATGAAGCAAAAGTGATATATCGAGACTTCAAAGCTTCAAATATCCTGCTTGATTCAGTAAGCAAATCTCATTGAACTTATATTTTACTAATCATAATACTCTCTTTTCCAACATTCGTTTTTGTTGATGACAGAATTACAACGCAAAACTTTCTGATTTTGGCTTGGCAAAGGATGGACCAGCAGGTGATAAAAGCCATGTCTCTACAAGGGTAATGGGCACATATGGCTATGCTGCTCCTGAATATATTGCCACAGGTTGGTCAGCTTATGAGCACTTTAATTGGTCATACAAACTTCTTTACATATAATATAATCCTGTCTTCTAAATTATTGTGCACCAATCATGTAATAGATTACAAGAAAGAAGAAACCTTTATTTGTTCTTTTCCAAACGACGGTGGAGCTTTTTAACTTCTTTTTTCCCCTTCATTAGCAAACAAAATTTTCCCACTGCCGCACATTTGATCTCCCAATCACATCTTGCAATTTACTACTGGACTAGAATTTGGGCCTAGAGGTTCTATTCTATGCCTCTAGGCTCTTTGAATTTTTGGTAACATCTATCATCAGTTGACTGATTAGAAAATGATATACCATCAAATTTTTTAGTGCAAGTCATGTCCTAAAAGCAATTAACTTGTTCACAAACTAGCAGGGTGAAATTGGCTATGGCATTTTGCTATGCTAACTGAAATTCAGAGATCTCCCAAAGATACACTGTACAATCCATTCACTTTCATAAACACAGACTTCTGTGCCTAAAAGGCATGAACAAATAAGGTATGGCACAAGGTCACGTGGATATGATGTGATATGAACACAAGAATTTTTAAAAACATAGTGCACAATGCGACCAGTATACAAGGTATGCTAATAGTATTAATTGAAATAAAGCACAAATCTTAACTCAAAAGATAGAATTGACTGAAAGATGAGCTTACATCTAATGATAATCTCATCTGTGTTCCTACAGAAGTTTAAAACTAGTAAAAATATTATAAAAAGCAGTTAGAAGCTGTAAAAATTTCCATAAATTGTCTCACAATTAACTATGACATTAACATGATTATTATTTTGAAGTATTCAAAGTGCTTTGAAGTATTAGGGTTGAGTCCACTTCTTGTCATTTTGAAGTACTCAAACTGCAGGTAGAAGTTTTCTGACTTCTAAGTGTCCACAAAAATTGTCTGACGAATACCATCCCACATGACTATGCCATGACCTCTATTCTTATTTCGAAGTATTCAAAGTGTTTTGAAGTATCAAAGTCGTATCCCAGTACTTGTCATTTTTTAAGCATTCAAAATGCAGTTACAAGTAATCTAACTTCTGAGTATCCATAAAGTGTATGACATGAGTGTACTATGAACAAAATTATTATTTTGAAGTATCAGAATTGACTCCCCGCTCTTGTCTCTTTCTTGTTTTCCAAATACAGTTAGAAGTATTCTAAGTGTCTAAGTGTCCAAAAAATACATATCTAACATGAGTATTCCATGAACAGAATTATTATATTCAAAGTATCTTATGATTACGTCTCCCATATGAGATGAACAGGGTTATTATTTTGAAGTCTCCATGCTACATGTTAGAAATTGAAGTTTGAGTTTGAGTTTCACATGTAGAAATTAGAAAGTTGAAACAATAGAAGGAAAAAGATCCACAAACATATCGTCTTAAGGTTTTGAATTGAAAGTGGTATCATAATCTCTTATGAGTTTGGTATGACTCATTGATGTCAAATCTCCCTGAAAGTTTGCTTAAATAATCTTTTCTATAAACACTTGGAGAGAGAAAAATTAGAAGAAATAATGAAATAAATTTCAAAAAACTAAAATTAGTTAATGTATAAATTAACTTGTAAAAGTTTTCTTATACTATTTTCTTGAAAAACTATTTTTTGTAGTTTATAAAAGAATTTATTTCAGCTTTTCTTATTCTACAAAAATATATTCAAACAGATCCTAAGTCATCACTAGAACACCATGCATAATCAAACAATGCATTTGAAGTCTCTTAAAGTGTTTAATTAGAATCAAAGCTGAGTCCTTGGTCTTGTCTTTTTGTGAAGGTCACTTGACAAAGAAGAGTGATGTATACAGTTTTGGGGTTGTTCTGCTTGAAATTATGTCTGGCAAACGTGCTCTTGACAGCAACAGGCCAGGTGGGGAGCACAATCTAATTGAATGGGCCAAACCATACCTCAGCAACAAACGTAGGATCTTCCAAGTCATGGATGCTCGCATTGAAGGCCAATACTCTATGCGCACTGCTATGAAAGTATCCAACCTTGCCATTCAATGTCTCTCTGTGGAACCAAGATTTAGACCAAAAATGGATGAAGTGGTGAGAACATTGGAGGAACTTCAGGATTCTGGTGATAAAGCTGTTGCAGGGGTGGGAAGCTATCATTATCAAACTGTGAGAAGGAGTGGTCATAGCTCAAGCAGCAGTGGCTACAGACTACATAGAGGTAAACAACATGAAACAACAAAGAAGTGAAAGTGAATGTTGTTTTCATGTTATCTGATTTTGCTCGAGTTGGTAATTGTATGTATGTATATCATGATGAACTTAAACTTGTCTTAAGATTTCTGATTATTGTACAGTTGTTGATTCAGTAATAATATTAAAATTTTCACATTGGTGTTTTTTTAAGCATGGTATTGATATGGAATATTCATGGCTGCAATGCACTTTCAAGGATATGAACAAACATAATATCTCCTCTCAAAGTGGTTCCATATCCAAATTTTATAACATGTATTATAAAATTATGATATCATATCATCATAATATGTATAGTTATCTATTATTATTGAATCATAACTAATTCATTAAAATTTTGCTCTTTCAGAATAATGTTGAACATAATCTTATAAGGAAACATATGAGTATGTTCAACCATTTCTTAAGAACAAAATTAAATAATTCAATTATCATAAAATTATAAACAAAACAGTAAAATATTACTATTTTTTCTAAAAAAAGTGACTTTTAACTTAGAATTTACTGTAACAAGTATATAAAGTTTTTCCAAAGTAAAATGGTTTTTCTGTTTGATGAAATATACTCATTACTATTGAACACTTTAATTTTCTTAAAATAATTTATAGCAAAAATAAATAAATAAAATTTAATTAGGTTTTAAAGGTCATTTTGATTGAAAAAAAATTGTTAAGAGATTTTTTTAAATAATTTCAATAACCTATAATAGAAGAGAGAAAAGGGAATGATTCAAACATGAAAATATAATCAATGTATGTTTTTTAATTGTTGAATAAATGTTATACAGAAAAAAAAAATATTAATGACATTCACGTTCAATAATAATAATAATAATAAGTTTTTAGTTTTTTATATAAATAAAAAAGATTAAAATGAAAAGTAATTACCATATATGAATTATTTACATGGGAGGAATTTGTAACAATGAAGAAAAAGAGAAAGACTAAGGGAAGAGTAAAAAAAAGGAGAAATGAAGAAACAAAATGTAAGTCTCACACCTTTCATTTTCTTCGTAAAAATTGAAAAAAAAAAGCTAAAAATATTAAAAAAAATTATCACGCATTTAATATAATTTATTTCCCTTTAATTTGTATACAAAATCACTCTAAAAAAGGCATAATTGATTATATATATTTATAAAAATAAATAATTATCAACTTCTATTGTATTTAAAAAAAATCTCCCTTTTACCTCTTTATTTAACCAAATATATTTATTTTATTCTATTTCTCATTTGTTTTGGCCTTCTTTTCTATCCTTACGCTTTTTTTTTCTTTTTCTTTTCCTCCCATACCAAACAAAAATTCAACTTTTTATTCTTCTCATTCTCACACATTACCTATTATAATTTCAATACATATTATAGCATCAATAACAAATAAAACGAACTTAAATAACAAAAAAAAAAAACAAGGTAAAATATAAGTCCAAAATTCAAAGTAACTCTATAAGATTTTTTGTCAAGAAAATAGTTTTTTATAAAAAAATAATCATTCCTAAACAATACTCGAAAACAATGGTTGGAAAAGGTTTTTGTTTTGTGTTTGTTTTATCATTATAATTTTAATTATTATTTTAAAAAAAAAACAGAAAGTAAGGGTTTAAGGTTGAATAAGGTTTTAAGTGAAACTATTTTTTTGTTCTTCTCTTTCCTTCTTCATTTTACGAGTTTTCATTATCTTCCTCTCATCTCATGCCAAAGCAAAGACTGAAAGAAGAGAAGGAAGATTGAACTACACTCCAATCCAATGCTGGCGCTAATTCAGAATTGCTCCATGCCACTCGCACGTGCGGTGCGACCTCCATCTCGCACGCAGGTGCAACCTTATTTAACGTCCAAGGTGTGTGCATCCTTGTCCCCACGTACGGACTCCCAGTCTCAGGCTCTCCTTGGTTTGTCCGAGAAGGAGCTGCAACAGCTTGCCCTTAACTTCGGTCAGGTAAATTTATCATCTTTTTTCAATTTAATTGGACCAAAACGTAAAAGACAATGAAATGTAATTTTAATTTCTCATTTTTTGGTTCATTTTTTGCAGGAAGCCTACAGGGGCAAGCAGCTTCATCATTTCTTATACCAGAGGAAGATTAGAGAAATTAAGGGTTTCACTCAGTGTGGGTTTATTTATTGATTTTACTATTTTTTGTATTTATTTTTTATTCATTCCCTTTTGTATATATTTTGGTCTCTTTTCATGTTTTTTTAGACTTAACATTTCATTATGGTGTGTTATGGTTTTCTTGCATTGCAGTGCCTCAGGGTTTTAGGAATACCCTTGAAGATGCTGGATGGAAGGTGGGGCGGTCTCCTATTTTCGAAACTGTAACTGCAGCTGATGGAACTGTTAAGGTAAGGAGTGTAATCATAATTGAACAAAACATTTTAAATTGCGGTTGTGGTTTCGTTTTTATATATTTTGATGGTTTCTTGTTGTTTTAGTGGTCATTTTATGTTTCAAGATGTCCACTTGATAATGAAATGCTGGTTTTGTGGTCTAGCTCTGAATTGTTTTGACAGTAGCTTTTTTTTTTTCTTTTGATGATGTATTATACTTGGTACTTGCAAAAGTAGGATATTGACATGCTCTTTGAGGAATTTGATTATGGGGTTTCTCTTGGCTTCTTACACTTTTTCGGGTTGGCTTGGCATTTGATTTTGCAGTTGTTGTTAAAGTTGGAGGACAATAGATTGATTGAAACTGTTGGCATTCCAGTTATGGGTGATACAGGTTTGAGTCGCCTCACGGCATGTGTCTCATCACAGGTGTTTCACTGGTTCCTAAATAATTAAATAATTAGCTGGTGTTTTCCCTCTTTCCGGGGGTATTTGTACAGTTGATCTGGAACCTAATTTTTGTTTATGTGATAATTAAGTGCTGATGTTTCCATTATGTTGTTATTGCCATCTGTTGTTTGGATATTAGGTTGGTTGCCCTTTACGCTGCTCTTTTTGTGCCACTGGAAAAGGGGGGTTTTCAAGGAATCTTCAGAGACATGAAATCGTTGAACAGGTTTGTGTCATATCCATCCATGTTTGTCCGTTAAAGCAGTTTGATGTTAGATTACCTGCATGGTTGATGAGATAGTCAGATAGAATCCTAGGGCTTCTGTGATTAATTTAAAGAGATTGTACAAGAGAAGAGAAGGTAAAAAGAATGTATCAAGTAAAGATAAGAGGCTTTTGTTTAGGGTTGTTAATGTTCTGAAACAAGCTTCACTTGGTTTTCTGGAAGACAGGGATTAAGTTATCTTATGTGAACAGGTCTTGGCCATTGAGGAGGTCTTCAAGCATAGGGTGTCAAATGTAGTGTTCATGGGAATGGGTGAACCAATGTTAAATCTGAAAGCAGTACTTGAGGCACACCGTTGCTTGAATAAGGTGAATAAATATATGTCGCATTATTTCCTTCGAAAGGCTTACTTGAAATTGTAAGTTGTAACAATGTTCTACGAGATTGAGAGATCAAACTTTCATGTATTTATTTAATAATATATTTTATGAAGACTCCACATATGAATGCATATGCAATTTATCTTCAATACAAGTGCAAATTTATATACATAAATTGCTCTCTCCTTCAAAACGTCAAGAAATCACACTGTCTGCATAATGTTTGTCCTTGTTGCACTTTCTATATTTCATTGTATTGTGATAAAGTATTATTATAAGTTTTTCTTTTAAGTATGCTTTAACGTGTTTCTTTTAGGATGTGCAAATTGGGCAAAGAATGATAACCATCTCCACTGTGGGTGTTCCAAACACAATAAAGAAACTTGCTTCTCAAAAACTTCAATCTACCTTAGCTGTGAGGTAATTACCTTTGATATGAATAAAATATCGACTTGCCATTAATTTGACTCTTCATGCTAAGCTAGATGTCATGTAGCAAAATGGCATTTGTACCAGTATTCAGATCTTTAGGTTGCCAGCCAGACACTGTAATTGGCTCCCTTTATGATTATAATTTGCTGCAGTCTTTTCTTTTGGCTGATAGGTGAAAGTGATGTGTCAGGTTCATTGAGACAAAACAGATATAAATTACCTCATGTCCTTGGTTAAGAAATTTTTCGTTCTGCATCTTGAATTTTCATATTATCAGGTGTTAGTCAATGCAACTTCGTAACATCCTCAAAGTTGGGGATAAAATTTGAACTTTCATCAGTCTATGTATGTATCTTTCATTCCATTATTTCATAATTTTCTCCAGAAACTAATTTTGCAGCAGCTCAACCACAGGCATTACTAGAATGTTGCAAATGCACTTTCTATTAAGTTAGTTGAAGATATAAACTTTAAAATGGCATTTCTCTTTTTATCATTTTCTTTTTTTTCTAGAATGCTCCGGATTGCTAAACTGATATCTTCCCCACCTGCTTTAAAAAAAAAAACAAAAGAACTTGTTGTCAGTTATTTTGGATTTGTGGCCAGAGTATAGCATTATTTTGTGCTTGTGTATAATTTCAGGTAGCCTTTTAATGGATTCTTTTTTATGCACGTATTATATATATTCTATTATGTGAATTTGCTTTTGTGTTTTGTATCAGCCTACATGCTCCTAATCAGAAACTTAGGGAGACAATTGTTCCCAGTGCAAAATCCTACCCGCTGGATGCACTTATGCTAGACTGCAGAGAATACTTTCAGCAAACTAGTAGGCGGGTTTCCTTTGAATATGCACTTTTAGGTATTGAAAGTTGTTGCATAATCAGGAGAATTATGTTATAATTAAGTGCAGATTCTATTTTATATTTATTAGGACAGATTTGTTAGTGATTTGATTTGATTTGTACAGCTTTAAACACTCATTATTTCTGGCTTTCATTGCCTATTATTTCTTTCTTTAATTAGGTTGTAAAACAGTCTATAAATAGAGACTGTAATCACATTTGTAAAATATCTCAGAAATATATTTCACTTATTTCTTTCCACTTGGTATCAGAGCTCCTGATCTAGGAGACTCTGCTTCCGCAAATTTTTTTTTAGCCTTCATTGCTGTAATCATTTTCCTTGACAGCCTTCATTGCTGCAATTATTTGTTGGACAGCCTTCATTGCTGCAACTTTCTATTTTCCTTATCCTTTCTCCATTGACCACCACCACCACCTTGCACCATTGACCACCACCGACCACCACTGCCGTCGCTCGCCGGAAACTGCACCGCTCGCCGGAACTGCCACTGCTCGCCGGAAACCGCCGCTGGCCGCCTGAAACCGCCACCGGAAAATTTTTCCGGCAGATTTTTTTTTCCTGTGTGTGTGAACAGGATCAAATTTTGCCAATCTGAAAAACTCAGTTGGTTTTGAACTCTCATGGACTCCCTTAGTAAGCCATCTAGCTATTGTTCCTTTACTATGAGTGGTAAGAGTTCTAGTTTTTTATCCTTTAATGCTTCTAGTACTGAAAATATCTGGATTATAGACTCTGGTGCTACTGATCATATGACACCTCATTCCTCTTCTTTTTCATCCTACACTACTTTATCCGGTAAGCCATATATTACTATTGCTAATGGTTCCACTACCCCCATTAATGGTCGTGGTAACATTCACCTTCAACCTTCATTTCCTTTAAAAAATGTGCTTCATGTTCCCAAACTATCCAATAACCTCTTGTCTATTCAAAAGATTACCCAAGATTTAAATTGTACAGTGGTATTTTTCCCTTCCCATTGTGTTTTTCAGGATCTTGTCACGGGGAAGACTATTGGAATTGCTAAAGAGCAGGGCGGGTTATATTATTTACAGCATGAAGAAAGTAAAAAGGGTGCTAGACTACAGGCACACACTTCTAATCTTCAGCAAGGTCGTGAATCTTGGTCATCCTCTCAGATATGGCTTCAACACAGACGTCTTGGTCATCCTCCATTTAGTACCCTAAAGTCCTTATTTCCTGTTTTATTTACAAAAGTGTCTGCTGAGTCATTTCATTGTGATGTTTGTCAGTTTGCTAAACACCATCGGACAACTTTTCCTCCCAATGGTAATAAAAGTTCTAAACCTTTTGATCTTATTCATTCAGATGTATGGGGACCTTCACCTATTCCTAATATCTCGGGTACAAAATGGTTTGTTTCATTTATTGATGATTGTACTCGGGTTACTTGGTTATTTCTCATGAAAGATAAGTCTGAAGTTTTTCACTTGTTTGTAAAGTTTTACAGAATGATTCAAACACAATTTGAAAGTTCAATTAAGAGATTGCGTTCTGATAATGGAAGAGAATATGTGAACCAAAACCTTTCCAAGTTCCTTGAGGAAAATGGAGTTGTTCATGAATTAACCTGTGTGGACACTCCTCAACAAAATGGGGTTGCTGAAAGGAAAAATCGTCATCTCCTTGAGGTTACTCGAGCTTTACTTTTCCAAACATCTGTTCCTAGATCTTACTGGGGGGAAGCAGTCCTGACTGCCACTTATTTGATTAATAGATTACCCTCTCGGGTTCTAGAGGGTGTTACTCCTATTCAGGTTATGACCACATTCTATCCTTCTATTCCCATGTTGAATAGTCTTCAGAATCGTGTCTTTGGTTGTCCTGCTTTTGTCCATGTTCATAGTCCTAATCGGGGTAAGTTAGATCCTCGTGCCATCAAATGTGTCTTCATCGGTTATGCCCCCTACAAAAAGGGGTACAAATGTTATCATCCTCAAAGTCGTAAAGTTTATATTTCCAAAGATGTCACCTTCCATGAAACAGAGTCTTTCTTTCCTAGTTCTCAGCTTCAGGGGGAGAGTATTCAAGAAGCTGAGGACCTTGAGTTGCCACCTTTTCCTTTGTTACAGGATTTCGTTCTTAGGAAGGATGACAAAGACCCTGCACCAACATCATTACCAGAGAAGAATAATGAAGACAAATATTTTGGAAAACAATATCAGCGAAGGCAACAAGAACCCGTCCTGGTCGAACAGCAACTTCAATTGTCTGAACCGGAGGTAAGAACTCATACCAGTGAGACTCTTGAGGACACCTTAAATACTGCTTTTGAACCTAACCTAAATGATTTACCTATTGCCTTGAGAAAAGAAAAAAGATCTTGTGCCAAATATCCTATATCCCAATTTGTGTCTACAGAAAAACTTTCTATGCAGCACCAGAGTTTTCTTTCAGCTATTGATTCTATCAAAATCCCTACATCGGTACAAGAAGCCTTAAAAGATGATAACTGGATTCGAGCCATGAATGAAGAAATGAGCGCGTTAGAAAGGAATGAGACTTGGGAGATTGTAGAGAGACCAAAAGATAAGAAAGCAGTGGGTTGTAGGTGGATATACACAGTTAAGTATAAGTCTGATGGCACACTGGATCGGTATAAAGCAAGGTTGGTTGCAAAAGGGTACACTCAAACCTATGGGATCGATTATGAGGAGACTTTTGCTCCAGTGGCAAAAATGAATACCGTCAGGATTATTCTCTCCCTGGCGGCACACTTTGGTTGGGCAATGCATCAATTTGATGTTAAAAATGCCTTCTTGCATGGAAGCTTGGAGGAAGAAGTATACATGGAGATTCCACCTGGGTATGGTATTGTTAATGAAGGGAATAAGGCGTGCAGACTTAAGAAGGCCCTATATGGTCTTAAACAATCACCTCGTGCTTGGTTTGGAAGGTTTACTCAAGCTATGGTATCTTTGGGGTACCGACAAAGCCAAGGTGACCATACTCTGTTTATAAAACATTCTCAGAATGGTAAACTCACTCTACTTTTGGTCTATGTAGATGATATGATTATTACAGGTGATGATGAGATTGAAAAACAAAATTTGAGGGAGAGACTAGCTGCTCAATTTGAAATGAAGGATCTTGGGAAGCTGAAGTACTTCCTTGGGATAGAGGTTGCTTACTCGAGACAGGGCATCTTTATTTCTCAAAGGAAATACATCCTTGATCTTCTCAAAGAGATTGGTAAGTTGGGTTGTAAGCCCACTGGAGTGCCAATAGAGCAAAATCATAGGATTGGGAATGATGAGGAAAACCCAAAAGTGGAGAAGACACAATATCAAAGACTTGTGGGAAAACTCATTTATCTTTCACACACTAGGCCAGATATAGCCTATGCAGTTAGTGTGGTTAGTCAATTTATGCATGATCCAAGAGAAAGACACTTGCAAGCAGTAGATAAAATTATTCAGTACTTAAAAGCCTCTCCAGGAAAAGGATTGCTATTCAAAAAGGGGGAAAACTTATCCATGAAAGTATATACTGATGCTGACTATGCAGGATCGATTGTTGATAGGAGATCCACCACAGGCTACTGCATGTTCTTGGGTGGAAATCTGGTGACATGGAGGAGCAAGAAGCAAAATGTAGTTGCAAGATCAAGTGCAGAGGCAGAATTTAGAGCCATGGCTCAAGGGGTGTGTGAACTCTTATGGATGAAGATCATACTTGATGACCTAAAAATAAAATATGAAGCTCCTATGAGTTTGGCATGTGATAATAAGTCCGCTATCAGTATTGCACACAATCCGGTTCAACATGATCGAACAAAGCACGTAGAGATAGACCGACACTTTATTAAAGAAAAGTTGGATGATGGTCTTATAGCCACTGAGTACATCCCTTCAAGACTCCAATTGGCAGATATGTTTACTAAGGGACTTCCCGCAAAACAATTCGAAGATCTTACTTGCAAGTTGGGAATGATAGATATACATTCACCAACTTGAGGGGGAGTGTTGCATAATCAGGAGAATTATGTTATAATTAAGTGCAGATTCTATTTTATATTTATTAGGACAGATTTGTTAGTGATTTGATTTGATTTGTACAGCTTTAAACACTCATTATTTCTGGCTTTCATTGCCTATTATTTCTTTCTTTAATTAGGTTGTAAAACAGTCTATAAATAGAGACTGTAATCACATTTGTAAAATATCTCAGAAATATATTTCACTTATTTCTTTCCACTAAAGTTCTAATACATACTATTTACTTCTCTTATAAAAAGATTGGTGTAATCCTTATAATACATTCTTGGCCTTATGTTCGAGTAGCTGGAGTCAATGACTCGGTAGACCATGCAGCAGAACTTGCTGAGTTACTCCATGGAGCAGGCAGTGGATATCATGTCAACTTGATACCTTTCAATCCAATAGAAGACTCTGAGTATAAGCGTCCTTCCAAGAGAGCAGTATGATAATTTTCTTGTCTTTTGTTCATTTTAACACACAATTTAGTTCTTGGCATGAGTCATCTTCGTAATTTTGGTTGTTTAATCTAAAAATCATAATTGGTTAGGTGCTAGCATTTTCTGGTGCTTTGGAGGCCGCTAAAATAACTGTTAGTGTACGGCATACAAGAGGTTTGGATGCAAATGCAGCTTGTGGTCAGCTACGAAACAAGTTCCAGAAAACTCCTTTGGTCACCGACCCATTGATCTTGCAGTAAGCTGTTGATTGCACAATGTCTCTTTCTTGGCTTTGATGTTACCAACATACCTGTAAGTCATAAAGCAACAAGTTTGCAGTAAGCAGTTGGTGAGAGGGTTGATGAGTCAAAGATGAGCATAATATCTATTATTACTTGTTATGAATGATAAAGGTGTTTACTGTTGCTGCATCAGTTGGCAATTTTGCTGGATCAAGTAGAGCTTGGACATTAGTATTGTTGGAGTCTATGGCATCTATATGGACTACACTAAGAGCAACAAGTTAAGAAACAGCAGAGGGTTATGCCTAAAAGGCAAGAGGGAGATTTTCCTACGTGTTTCACTTCTTATTGCTGTAAAATGCACTTTCCTATAAGAAAATAACATTTAAAACTACTATTTATCTTGGTTTGAATTGTATTTGTAAATGAGATTGTTTAAATGACAATCAGTTTTAATATCTTAGCAATTGTTTTATTGGCTTTCTCAGATGTACAATGTTGAAAATTCTTGTGCACATATTCTTGTCATTCACTTGTTCAATTTGAACAAGTTGTTAGACTTACTTGGAAATGATAATAATAACATAGTAAAAGAAAACTGTATGAGCCCTTTTTGTTCCAATAAACACTTAGGAAATGCCTTATAGTAAAAGTTTCTGCCTTTAGTAAAATATTTTTTCCTTGAAAAAATTGTGGCAGTAAGACGGATCAAAACTTTTTGTTTGTGTTCCATTGAAATATATTAAGTATAGATTTGTTTTAGGATTTTTTGTTCCAATAAACACTTAGAAAGTACCTTAAATTATTTTTTATTTCATTGCACTGGAAAGAAATATACTATATTAATTATTTATAGCAGAAGTTTTTTTTTTCTTTTTAGGATTTAGGGTTTACTTCTCTTTTGAAGTGTCTAATGTCAAAGTGATAAAATATATAACAAGATTTTTGTTGCCCTTTAAGACTTGTTATTTACAAACTTCAAAAGGAAATACTTACTCAGAAGAAAATTTGTTGGAGAGATATTTAAGATTAGGAAAAATTATCATATATGAGAAAACAAATTGTTGACTATACCAACTACTTAAAAAAAACTAATTTCTAATTTTCAACCTAACAAATTAAATCTGAAGTTAAAATCTCATATTTAAAATATATATTAATCATTATAAACCTTTTTCTTACCTCTATACTATTGTAGTCTCCAATATATAGTATTAATAAATATTTTTTCTAGATAATTAAAATTTATAATACAAACATTTAAATATGTAAAGTGTATTTAAAATTTAAGATAAAGATGTTGTATATTTTATTTTTTAAATGAAAAATAGGTCGCAAAACATTTAGTTTTGTATGATTACTTGGTGAATGCTTGTTTTAAATAACACCTTTGGATTTCATGAGAGTATATTGACGTTTAAAAATGTGATCAGTTTGATACATCCAAGGGTTGAAATTAATTCTGGAGAGAGGTGTAAAGCAGAGAGGTTTGGTGGGTTATTAGAGTAGAGATTGTCTACAGCAACATAAATAGCCAAACAGGGGTTTTGATTAGGGTTACCTTCGCAAATCGGAAATCGGAAATCGGAAATTGCAAAGAAGAGAAGGCGCAGTCAAATTCTTCGTTCAAACTCAGTTTGGATTTTTCTTTTCGTTATCGGAAATGGCATTGACACTGCAAGGCTGCAAGCATTGATCACTCAGTAATACAATTCCTCTTTCTCATTTAATTTATTTTCTATCGAACTCAATTGATTATACTGTTTTGCGAAGTGTTAAGATTTAGGTATTTTGTTGGAATTGAAACCTCTCTCTGGTATTTTACATGCTCAAACTCTGCATATTTTCTTAAAATAGCTTCTAATTTATGTATGCACAAAAACTCCTTGCTTTGCATTTTACTGTTTTGAAGAAATTGATACACTCATACACAATTGTTGTGCATATAAATTATAAATGCCGTAAAATCTGTTCTAGCCTCATTGAGTTTACCCCCAAACACAATAAATGCTAGTAATCCACTGCACTGCATAATAAACACCTTGACCTAGATGATCACTAGGTTGAGTTTTATGACATTGGGGATATCCTCTTCTCCTTATCTAGAATTTCCCAATAAATGAAATTTTCTTTTGTGATGTTCTCCTCACTTTTACTGGTGTGACACTGGAAGGTGGAGTCTAGCATACATGTTTACCAATGACCAGAGGCAAAAAGAACGAACAGGGAGATATGGAACTTCCAGAGTGGAATTCCTTCAGGTTCTTCTTCCCTTCTCTCATTTTCAACTATAAGATAACAATGAAAACACTTAATTTGCAAGCAATGATGTACCGTTAAATTGTTTGTTTTGTGATGATTTTTTTGGACCTTAGATGGATATTCGATAATGTTTGTTTCAGGAATTGGTGACTCAGTTTCAGAACACATCTGCAGAAGAAACAAGAGAGAAGATTTTGGCAAATTTGGCCAACTTTGCCTATGATCCTTACAACTACAACTTCTTGCGTCAGGTAGGACCTTTTAGTTTGCTTTCCAGAAAATAAAACTGCACGACGTTAACTAAATGCACTTGCATAATTTTGCAGCTCAACGTTTTGGAACTTTTCATTGACTGCTTGACGGAACCCAATGAAAAGCTTGTAGAATTTGGCATGGGAGGGATTTGCAATTCTTGTGTTGGTAATTCTAGTGACGGTATCTTTAGTGATATCATTATTTCTGCTTATCTAATTGTTTATCTTATTGACAAAAATTTCAATTTTTGTGTAGATCCTGCCAATTCCGCAATTGTAACTAAGTTTGGTGGGATACCTCCTATAATTCACTGTTTATCAAGTCCAGTTAGGAACACTGTAAGAATAAGTGCTTGCTTTTTTTACATTGTTGCGCTTTGTTGGCTTCTAAGATGCAGACCTTGTAGCTCGTAGGTCAAGGGGGATTGCTAAAACATTAACATCCAGATTTTCAAAATTTCCTCCCTTAAGTTTACAGGTTTTTTTTACTACATCACTAAATGTATTTTATTTTACGCGTGAAAATAATTTTTGATTTTTCATATGAAATTTAATTATTTGAAACATGCACTTTTTCAACTTATTAGAACAATATGTTATAAACTACTTATTATGATAAATGTTTTTTTTTTGTTTGCATTTGCGGAGTAATGTTCCTTATATTGGGCTGTACATTTACAATTTGGTACATTAACAATGCATCTACTGATGTTTTAGGTAAATTATACACTTGGGGCACTTTATTATATCTGTAACGAATTTAACAAGGAGGAGATTTTAAAGCCCGAAGTTATTGACATCATTAGAAGGTACGCAGCTGCCGAAGATGTTAGTGTGAGTTTCAGTAATCTGGCTAAAGCTTTTCTAGACAAACATCTATCAGGGAACGAGTGAGAGACATAATTTAAACTTTGTTGCTCACAATTTACACTACCTTCTACAATTAAGTATGTAATGTTATTCAAACTATGAGTCTTGTCTTACACAGATGAAAACAATTGTTTTTAGGGCGTCCTCCGAGTATGTGTGCAAATAAACACAATTATTCTCTTGGTCTGAGTTGAATTTGAATAATGGTATCATTGTATATTCGGATGGTGGTGTAGAATTTAAGAAATGAACATGATTTCAGAATAGGAATTTTCTCTGAAAACCCTATAGCCACACAAGTATTCCTTTGGTCTGGGTTTGATTTTCAGTACTAGTATGACTGCATGTTCTGATGGTGTTAAAAATCGTGCTACGCCACAAGTCATGTGAACACACCAAGCCATCAATGATCAGCCAATTCTGTTTTCGATAAGCATGTTATAGGTTTTAGAGAATTTCTTTCTCCTGTACTTTTGTATCCAGATGTGATTGAATTAGGAATGTAAATAAAATATACAAGTTTGACTTCTTGGATGTATAATCTAGCCAATCTATTTAGATGTGTATTATAAAATTTTATATTGTTATCATATAAGTCCATAAAAAAACTGAAGTACACAATCTTCATTATGAAAGTCTTCTAAAAAACAATCTTAATAGTTATTACACTATTATGTTATCTATTAAATTTACAAGTTTTTTTTATAGCAAAATGGACTTTTGAAACATTAAAATCTCATCTATGATTAATCATACATAAAACTCTGTTATGGGTGAGGGCACGATCCTATTTTTGTTTAAAGTTATAATAATTAGTGGTTTTTTTTTATAGTTACTAAGTAAGAAAATTATTAATATATTGAAACATAGAATAAAAAACATGTAAGATATTATAATAAAAATATAGAATAAAGAATTTTTTTTTGCATGTTTTATATAAGGTATAAATCTATTGAATTATTAACCGATAAGGTTTTATCTTTCATTAAAAATAATTATCGTAAAAATAAAACTTTTTTACACTTTAAATATGTTATTAATGAATTTTATCATTTTATTATCTTTTTATTGTCTTTTATGTTATTTTGTGGGAGTTAATTCTATCAAAATAAATCTATTTTACTTTCAGTAATTCCCTTCTTTTAATCTTGTTTTTTTCACAAGTAATCAACAATTCATGAAGTAAAATATAGACAAACAAAATTATATTATATGTCTTACAATGTTAAAAATCATAATCCACATTTTCTTTTTCTTTTTATTATTATTATATTTATATTTTTACAAAGAAGAAATAAAAAATCAAATGATAAGAAGAGTAACAACTAAATAAATGATAAAAATAATGTAGATATGAAGAAAAAAAAAGTTTCATATGCTAAGAATGGTTTCATGTTTAGTAAACTATTTTGTTCCACGGTTAACAAAATACTCAATTGATAAAATTGATAATTGTTTTTTTACAAATGACATTATATCAATATTAATATTAAAAATAAAATAAAATAGTAATTTTCAATTAATTATTTAGTAAATAGTTAAAAAATATTTAAATATTCAAAATAAAATATTAATAAAGATAAAATAGAAATAAATTAAAAAAACAAATAGTTATAATAGAAAATTTCCTTTTTTGTATATATAGGTATATATGTCTTATATGTTAAAAAATATAATTAATTTAATTATTTATACGTCTAAAATTAATTATTCTAATTTTTTGAATTGATAGTTGTCCGTTGTAAATTAAAATACACGTTTAGAAATAGTATATTCAAAACTTACACTTCACAATGTTGATAATGAAGTTTTGACCGATTATGTAAAAGTATACATGAAAAAAGAAAGATAAAAAGTTTAGTATATATTCAATTATAAATAAATTTCGTGATATAACCACATTATGGAAAATCTAAAATTTATGTCATAATAAATTTAGATAAAAGGTTAAACATATATTTATTGGATAATTTTATTTTTTTTATAGTTGGTCCCTATAAATTATTCTTAGTTCCCTCATTGTTATTAAATTAAAAAAAAAAACAATCGAAATCGTATTTATGAAAACAATTTCTGTATAAGAAAATTATCTTTTCATATACAATTTATCCATTTTTATATTCTTCAAAATTTTACCTATTTCATTGAATTATTTATTTATAAAAGTCTACGTTGAATTATAATAAAGGATAATATTGATTTCTCTAAAATAAAATATTAGTTAACTGAAGTAAGTATTGATGCTAAAAAATAACTAGTAAGTCTTATCCATAATTCTTTTTAAATGATATTAACTTAAGAAGAACATCTCATACTCTCATTTTCCAAATATGGTTAATGTTATAAGTGTAGCTAAAGATTCATTTATAATAATTATATAAATACCTTGATGTTATTTTTCTTCCAAAGTTAATTTCATATCACCTTAAAATTTTAAATATTAATCTAAAATAATTATTTTGAGTCAACGTGATTGACAGAAACATATATATGAAAAGGTTGAATTATAAATTTAAAATGCAATTTATATATATTAAAATACACTTATCATAAAATATAATTACGTAAGATACACATTTAGGTGAAAGGCTTTTCTTTCAGGGGCTTTTACGTCATTTTGTTTAGGGCGGTCGCGTGCATTGGATAGTAAGGGTGGAGACGCAGGTAGCGTGACACAGTTCCCAAAACAAAAGACTCAACAGTTTTGGGCGCGACGTGGTTCATTTGCTTTCTCTCCCTCTCATCTCCGAAGAAGAATGCGACGCAGAGGAAGCGCTTCTCAGCGGAAGAGGCAACCCTCAACTTCAGGTATTCAACGATCTTCTCATCACGTACACACATTTTTCTAATTCTTCCGTTCCAACTTCTAATCCACGTACCAATTGGAACGTTTGTATGCTCTGTTTCGGTTTTCTTTTGTTTTTCACTTTTTTTGTAGTTGTTCTTGGTTTTCCCCTAATTTTTCAAGTTTAGAATTACTTGGTTTGGTGTTAACTGAGAGTGTAAACCTCCATTTCAGTACCTGTAAGTGTATAACTTTGTCACACTAGTCCTCCAAACTGAGGAAATTTTAAAAACGTTCCTGAAAAAGCAATCTGTCAATCACATTGGTCCAAATTCAAAATAAAAATGACCAGTGATGATATTATTACATGTTTAAGGATCAAAATGATAGTAAGTGTTTGAAAATTTAGATGAAACAACTAGAAATTAAGGAACTTATTTTGGATTTTTCTTAGTTTCAGCGACTAATGTAACAACATATTACACTTTTAGGGACTAATGTGATAGGGTGTCACACTTTCATATGCTTGGGTCGCTCTCCAGACTCGTTTTCTTAGGGGAATTAAAGCAACAAGTTAATAGGAGAGGCGTAATTTTCTTAACTTTCTACTAATCGTGAAAATCGATGCTCTAATCTTAATGGTACAAATTTTAGTTTTACACCAATTGATGGTAACAGGATATTCTTTTGAGTATTTCCCCTCAATTTTGCAGAAGATCAAACTGGAGCCCAACAAAACTCAGAAGATGGAAACAAATTTCAATCACCTAGTGATAATGGTTTGATAAAATCATGTCCAACAACTATTAGAAAAATTATTTTACTCATGAGTGATCAATGTTTATACTGAATTTCAGGAGCACTGACCGAAATATCTCGAGAGGCTGTTGGAAAGCTTCTGCGCCGTGCTAATAAAGTTGGCACTTCCCGGAAAAAGAAGACAGTGGGTCCCTCTAATTTGTTATTTTTACTTGTCTTAATTTGTGCTGTGCAATTCTTTTGATGACTTAATTATCTGATTTGACTTTATTCTTAGGTGTTTTAATGTTTAAATCAAAGTATGAGTGTCTAAATTCCTAAAGCAGCATGTTATTCTTCCGATATTCTTATAGGCTGAGTTTGAGCCAGAACAAAATGGAACCCAAGTCTTGGATCCAATGCTTCAATCAAAGACGTCAGAGGTTGGACATTGTAGTAGAAATTCCTTGGGAAATGCTTCTGCTGGGGAGAAATGTAGTAGTTCAGTTCAGGAGTACTTCGATAACAAGGAAGAGCTGGATGACTCAGATTGGGAAGATGGTGTAGTTGCCAGGGATGATCATCCTGTAACAATTGAATTGAATCTGACCCCTAATAAAACCGTACAGAAACAAGTTCGACGAGCTTCTGTGGAGGATAAGGTTAATTGCTGTAGCATTGAACTTGTCTTGGCTTTAATATAAAATAGCTTTTAGCTACTTTGCAAAAGTAATTTGTAAAATTCTTCAGGAGTTGGCTGAACTTGTACACAGGGTTCATTTGCTTTCTTTACTCGCTCGAGGAAGATTAATAGACAATGCTTGTGATGATCCTCTTATTCAGGTTGACTCTTGTTAATTTTTAATATTTTGAATGGATAATTTATATTAGCATTTCTTTTATATGCTACATTTGTGTCATCAAGCTTTTGCTTCCTTAACACCACTTGTTTGTGGTAATCCATAACTCAATTATTGTATCAGATATTACTTTTTTTGTTATACTTTTTGAAACAGTTGTTAATATAGGAATTTCGTTACAACATGTTTGCATTTATATGTATACCTTAAGCCACTTCGTCAATTTTGATTGAGTTTACTTATTCCTAATTCTATTTTATAATGTTTGATGGAAATTTATTTTGGAGAACATTTTTTAAGTGAAACAATTTAAAACTTGTTTGCTCACCAAAATTGCTTGTCAAGTTGTGCATTTCTTGATAATGGCAGGCTTCTTTGCTTTCTCTACTACCAGCACACTTGCTCCAGCTGTCAAATGTTAAAAAACTCACTTCAAAAGCTCTATATCCTTTAATATCATGGGTATGGTTTCATTAGTATACACATACTATTTTGTTACATTTAATGTGCAGTTTTGTATAAATTCATGCTACATCATTTGTTATATCTTGTTTGATCCTTGTGTGAAACACATGCAGTTCCACGATAATTTCCATGTTAAAAACTGTATGAATAGAGAAGCTTCACCATGCTTTGGTTTGGCCTCAGCTTTAGAATCACAAGAGGGCAGTCCTGAAGAGGTAGATCTATTTTTATTATGGCTTTGTTAAGATGTCTGGGATTTGGTAGGAATATGGCTAAAATACTGCTTATTTATATCTTGCACTCTCGATCTAGTACTTGGGCAATCCTGCAATCCTGCACTCTCGATCTAGTACTTTTGGAGCGATTTATGCTCAGTTGTTCTCTAATATGGTATCAAAGCCTCTTCAATATCAATGTTGGGCTATCTGTAGATGTTCAGCTCCACAAACTTTAGGCTCTAGATGTCCAATCTTGAGGGGTTGTGTCCTAAGATATCCCATATTGATTAGGAATATGGTCAATACTTTTTATAAGGCTGGATAATCCTTCTTCCTTGAGCTAACTTTTGGAAACAAGTTTGGCCCAGTCCATTTTTAATAGCATTTTTGTTAATATACTTCACTAGATTTTGAGTTTGTCTTTTAATAAAGCTTCCATTCGCTGTAGTATGATTACCCAGGCATATAACAAATGCTCTAGTTCCAAAGTTGGAACTTGAAAGTGCAGGATATGTTACTACTAATTCTTTCATTACTTGAAAGAAAGGATTTGATGGTCTTTTAATGACTCTCTTCATCTGCTTATAATTCACTAACATAAATCAGTAGTAAAATAAAGTTTATTAAGAGAGACTGGGTTGGTTCTGTTATCTTATATACTTTATATAATTTCTTAGTGCTTGGCAGAACATTTACTGGGGCAAGGATTTTTTTTTTTAAATTGCAGATTGCAGCATTATCAGTGGCTCTATTAAGAGCTTTAAATCTTACAGCCAGGTATTGCAGCACATAACAGAATATCTTTCTATCATTCCTCAATTACTTTTTATATTGCTGATTGGAAAAAATTGTACATTAAATACTTTAAGTGCAACATTAAGCTAGTATTTTCTATTTGATAGAAAAACACCCTGATGTTACATATTTATATTGGTTTCCAACTGCTGCTGATGCATTCCCTGATTCATGAATCATCCACTCCAAAATGCTTTCATATCTTTAACCACCTGCAGGATGTGGTTTCTATTATTTGGGCTGGGAATGGTAATATACAAACAGTGACGGTGCATGTATTGAATCTAGAAAAGGAAAGATAACAATAATAACGTAGCAATTACTCTATTTTGACCTTCATGGTATAGAATGAAGTTCTGATTCAAAGTATATAGGCAAGTCAGAAGTGTGCCTTTAAATAATTGGTAGAATGAAATATGTTAAAACAAAAGATGTTAGAGTATCAATACTATTGCCATGAACAGGTGGCAGTAACAAAATTTATTCAATTTTTATGACTCATGGACTTCTGAGCATATGTGCTGTTAAATTTCTTATCAAAGGCATATTTCAGGTTTGTGTCCGTTTTGGATGTTTCCCCTCTTAAAGCGTTTCAAGTTGCAAGTGGATCTAGTTGCGGGATATTTAAAACTTCTACACCAATGGTATCTAAGCGAAAAGTGGATTTTAAATCACCTCAAGAATCATTATCTTGTAGTGAGAGAGAGAATGTCTGTGAAAGTTCTCTTGTCCATTCACAGAAAAGTAAGAAATGTCGTGTGACAAAGCACATGGATCAGTCTAGAGATCCTCCTATTGTTGAAGTAAGAAATGATAGTGTTGCAAACTCGAAAGCTTCTGAGACACAAGATAGTAACCTGGAATCGTCTCTCACCAACAAATCTCGTAAATCAAAGAGGAAAGGAGATCTTGAATTTGATATGCAGTTGGAAATGGCTCTTTCTGCTACAGCCGTTGAATCTCAGGACAAGTCAGGTGCAAATCCTGACTCTTCCTGTTTTTCTTCTCCATCCAAAAGAGTGAAAAGGGTTACAGGTGAAGAATCATCAACCTCCTCCCAAGTAATTTCTACAGCAATTGGATCAATGAAAGTAGGATCTCCTCTGTATTGGGCAGAAGTATATTGCAGTGAAGAAAATTTGACAGGAAAGTGGGTGCATGTTGATGCTGTCAATTTGATTATTGATGGAGAGGACAAGGTTGAAGCCATGGTAGCTGCATGCAAAAAATCTTTGAGATATGTTGTTGCCTTTGCTGGGCAAGGGGCCAAAGATGTGACCCGCAGGTTTGACATTTTCTCCATATATGTTAAGTATGGCACAGTTAAGCTTTTTTAGCTTTTATCTTATTACTTGCTTTATTATTTGGTTTTGGAAATTTCAAATATTCTTAGAAATTAAGAATGAATTATTTGTGTTTGTTGGAGATCAAACAGAAATTCTCACTGAATACTTCTTGGATACTAACAGAAGGACAATTGATGACAAGTTTTGCAATGAACAAGCAATGTGGGATCAGTTATTGTAATCGAGATTATAATATACTATATTTTTTATTAATTCTCACTCGAGTGAGAGGAATAGATGGGGAAATCCTGTTCACTAAAGTATCCATGTTTCATTTGGTCACATGCACAATGATACGAAAAACCAAAATTCTCCCTTAGACATTGGAGGCATTAAATTAAAGTTTAATAACTTGAGCTGTTGAATGGGTTTCTAAAAGTAGGAAAGGAAACATGGTGTCAAGATGTAAGTGGATGCCTCATTATCTCTAGCATAAGTATTAGAGTTGATAGTAACTATTACTTCAGCAGCAGTCAAACTTAGCTCTAAAGTAAATAAGAATAAGAATTATTCACTTGAAACTATCGTAGTAAATGTCTGGGTACATAGGTTGTCAGCATTATGAAAAATGGAACAGCCTAATTGAATATGTTAGGAGGGGAGATATTTTTATAATTTTACCTTGTTAGAGTAAAAAATTTAGAGGGAAGAGGATGGGAAATCAGGGGGCCAAAATCCCACCCTTCCCTTTTTCAACACAAGTTCATGATTACTTATAAGTAGCTTTTCATAAGGCTTGAGACAGCTCTACAGAAAGTTACTTCTCATGATGGCCTGAAAATGCTACTACATGTTGACATGTCAGGTATTGTATGAAGTGGTACAAGATAGCTTCACATCGAGTCAATTCAACATGGTGGGATCTCGTGTTGGCACCATTGAGAGACTTGGAGTCTGGGGCAACTGGAGGTGTGAATAATTTAAGAAAAAGCCAAAGCATTTCCAAGCAATCCAATACTATGGATTCTTTTGTCCCTACTAGGAGCTCTATTGAGGATATTGAGTTGGAAACTAGAGCATTAACTGAACCTCTTCCTACCAATCAGCAGGTAGGTTAAAAGTAATAGGAAACATGATGCTTAATATTGTAGATGGCGATATATATCTTGACATTTTATCGCTTTGCAGGCCTACAAAAGTCATCCACTTTATGCCTTAGAAAAATGGCTTACGAAGTATCAAGTACTTCATCCAAAGGGTCCAATACTGGGCTTTTGTTCAGGTCACTCAGTTTATCCTAGGACTTGTGTGCAAACAGTTAAGACAAAAGAGAGGTGGCTGCGAGAAGGGCTTCAAGTTAAACCCAATGAACATCCTGTGAAGGTATCAACTGGCTGAGTATGTTAGTGTTTTTTCCTGATTCTGTTGTATTCTTTCACTTTAATTAATGTAATTTATTGTTTACCCAAAAAATTCCCATCAGGAGCTTCAACGTTCCATAAAGCCTCAAAAGGTACAAGATTCTGAAGCTGATGACTATGGCTGCAGTGACTCTATGGACAAAATTAAACTTTATGGGAAGTGGCAACTGGAACCGTTAAATTTGCCTCATGCTGTGAATGGGATAGTTCCCAGGGTAATGTCTCTAACTTTCTGGGTGTTGTTTAAATATTGGAAAGAGCATGGATCTGTATGATAACGTGTGTATGAAAAATTGTTTGCAAAGTAATCAATTATTTACCACATGATTTGCACACTGGATCATTGCAAAACAATTGTTGGTTTGACATTTTAAGATCATGTCAAGCAGATTTTGTCACCCCAACTATACATTCCTACTGTTCTAGTGTATGACTGTTCTAATGAAGACTTTTTGTTCTTAGTTACCGTCTTATGTAGAATCTGAGGGGACAATGTAAAAACCACAATCATATTAAAATCCCCACATGTTCTGTGACCGGGAGGAGTCTTTCAAATAGTCATTTTTTTCTACTTTAAATGAATGGAAGCAGTAGGGAGAAAGACCTTTTAGGCTTAAATTTAAGAGAATGAAATTGATAGAGCTTGAATACAATTGCTTGCGTTAGTTGCTGCACCAGTGTTAATAGACATTCACATGAACTAACTGGAAAGTGCAAGAGCATATTTACTTGTTTTTGTTGAGATAATTAATGTTTTCATATTAATAACAGTTATATTTTCTATTTTACATCCAGAATGAACGAGGTCAAGTAGATGTTTGGTCTGAGAAATGTCTTCCACCAGGGACCGTACACTTAAGGTTTCCAAAAGCCTTTTCTGTTGCCAAGAGACTTGAAATTGATTATGCGCCAGCTATGGTTGGTTTTGAATTTAAAAACGGTCGTTCATATCCTGTCTTTGATGGTATTGTTGTGTGTTCCGAGTTCAAGGATGTACTGCTAGAGGTACCGTATTTTCATCTTTCTTGCTGAATAAATATAATTGTTCCAAATAAACTAAACTTTTGACTTGTGAAGCTAGTATATCATTTGCTTTATTGCTCTCAATATATCTGTTGATTTAAGTTGATAAACTTTGCTTTGTCACGTATGATAGCATTGGTGGGGTAAGTTTTCTGTGGCTAGCAGTTTATTATTAAGGATATTCTTGATTCTAGGAGTTGTTTAGCCTCTTTTTCTTTAGATTTATTTCTTAAAAAGAGAACTTGCTTCTTCTTCCCTCATGTAAATTTTGGTGAGTTTTTCTGGTTTTTTTATAACAGTTATGATTTATGCTAATAACTTCGTTTTACTACTTTCCCTAGGCTTATGCAGAGGAAGAAGAAAGGCGACAAGCTGAAGAAAAGAAAAGGGATGAAAAACAGGCTCTTAGTCGGTGGTACCAACTTCTTTCTTCTATTGTAACTCGTCAGAGGTTAAATAATCGTTATATTAGTAACAGTTTGTCTTCAGAGATGCCAACTG
This sequence comes from Phaseolus vulgaris, assembly GCF_000499845.2. NCBI lineage: Eukaryota > Viridiplantae > Streptophyta > Magnoliopsida > Fabales > Fabaceae > Phaseolus > Phaseolus vulgaris. Next base: position 53,413,461 of record NC_023752.2, read on the forward strand.
GTGGCCAATGCATAAATAATGAGTCGAGTGCCACAGTTGGTGATAGCTATGACAAGAATCACAACGTAAAACAACAGGTGGACCAGTGTGATACCAGTCTTGGTGCATCATTAAGCACTCCAGTAAAAGATCATGAGCATATGTTTCTGAAAGAGTTCGAGAGCTTTGACAGGGAAACCTCTCTATTGACAAAGCGATGTCAGTGTGGATTTACAGTCCAAGTGGAAGAATTATAATATTCATTAGAGAAAAAAACTTTCTGGTTAGATCTTAATTCTGTGTCTATGGAGCTACAATCAGTGCAGGACATTTTTTTCCCCTTCAGTTTTGTAGTTTTTGGAACCCATGTCGTTTAATTAGTGACTTGGGATTGGATTGGGTTAACAATTTGGCTGTAAGATATAAATATTATGCATATCTTTCTTCAAACCTTTGTATATTCAACAAGAATTTTACAGCTCCAAACTAGATTATTTACATGTGGCGAAAACTCTAAGATGAGTTGTACAGTCTGAAATTGATTCGAGCCCAAACACGAGGTTTCCTTTAAATTACACTAGTCCCATCGAACCTTTCTGTAGAATCCAAGTGGCTTTTTTACCCATGGCATGCTCCTTAACTTAGAACCTTAATACTAAACTATCCAGTTGGTGGTTGTGTATCCTCCAAATGTGATTCAATAAGAATCAAACTTAGATGGAGGCTAAGATATATTTAACATTGATTGACTGTCTTATGAAACTTTCCATCAAATCTTAACTGCAATAAAGAGCACGAGCATCAAAATAGTCAAACACCTCCTTAATGGCTAATGTATACAAAATTAGTCATTATTGCACCTTTAAAAACTTACCAACACAACCAAGACTGGCATCTTCTAAGTATCAGTATAGAGAAAATAAATTATGTGCTAATAGTATAAAATAATGATAGTCCAATAAAAAGTTTAATGTAAATAAACTAAATTTGTAATAATAACTTTAAAACATAAATCAACACTAATTTAATTAATTGAGAATATAAAAGTGATTATATTTGATCTATTATACTTCTAAATATATACCAACTAGTAGGTTGACCCGTGCAATGCACGTGACTTTTTCGAAATTTTTATATTTAAATATTAATATTAAAAATAATAAATTTATTTAGATATATATTAATTATTAATTTGATGAAATGAAATTAAATATATTGCAATAGTATAAATTTATATAATTTTAGTATATTAATGAATTTAAATAATGTAACATAATTAAAAATTCATGAATATATTTTGGCCATAATAAATACATTACAATATCAATACAATAAAATATTTTGAACAAATAGATTATTATATAAACAATTATCTAATACTATGTATCCATTTTGAAGTCCTCTCATTTTGAAGTCCTCTTCACCAACCTCATGCTATCTTCAACCTGTAATTTAATCTGCAAAAAAACTCTCCAAAAAATCTTTGCAATTAAAAAATAGAATAAACTCTCCAAAAAATGTTTACAATTAAAAAATAGAATTCAGGAGATTATACCAAGTACAATTATTACAAAAAAACTCTCAGTAAATGTGTGTTTCTTCAAGAAACAGATTGTAGGCAAAATCATATTAAATTATGAATTCACCTTTTATGATCTAAATTAAATTAAAATGTAATGTAATATAATACAACTAAAACATAATGAAATACTATTATATAAATAACTAAAGATCTTAAAAACCATACAACAATAATAAACATATATACATCATCATGTTTCTATATAAAAAAAAATCAACAATTAATACTTGAATGACTAATTAATAATAGACAATATACAAAGAATAAAACGAATATAAGCATTCTCTAATATTAACACAAAATATATATAATAAAAAATATGATAAAAGATTTTTCTGACTTTAATATACTGGCAATTGTTATAGTGTTAAGCATATGTAATAATGCTAACCTATTATAAATATACCAGATAATGAAACAAATTTATAAATAAACAGATGAACAAATAGAATATGAACAATACTAAACAGAAACATATAGTGAATATAATATAAACATAAAGAGTACCTAATTGTTCAGTTTTCCAAAAAAGTCCAAGCAGAAACATAAATATGTATGAGCTTTCTTAGTCCTTGGTAACTATTATGCTATGAGAATAATAACCGAAATTATGCAGGATAACTTAAACTGTGAATAGAAGTAAGTAACAAAACCCTGATATGAGAAGAAGGATTTCTCGTATCACATTCGAAGATTATCTTGTCTCCTTCACGATAAGAATGAAGACTACAGAAATTCTTCCACCCTTTTCCAAGTTTAATCCGTCTAAAAGGAGGCTTCCCTTTCAAGATCTTGCATTCCACATTCATTAGTAGACCATGCAGAGTAACCTTGTTGAATCTCCCTTGTCGAATATATTGTGAAAATTTAGCAGGAAGATCCTACAACAATATCGAAATAATAAGAAAATAGAAATAAAGTAGAATAAAATAAAGAGCATTTTGAAATAAATAAATTTTATACTAACCAGATAACTGAGTTGGATACTTGATCGAGACAACTTTATTGAAAAATGATCAAAGGGACCAATGCTTAAGGGTTCCTTCCCTTCAATTTCTTCCAAATAACGATCTACTCCACTCTGAGGGACGTCATCCATATAAACAGTTATATGGAAGGCGTTGTGACCCACATAACGGAATAAAATGTAGTTATCATCTATGAAACCATAAAAATCAAATAAATTAAACTATCCACTCAATATTTCCGGCGACAATAAATTTTCGTTATATTCCACTATATGGACGTTTCCTTCTGAATCAGCCAGTGTCCACTCCTTTCCCAGTTCTTTTTGAAACTCGATGGCGAAAGCCCGATCTACATAACCAAGCTATTTTTTATGAAATAAAGAAAAAAAAGGTCAGGAAATGAAGACAATGTTGAAAAGAAGAAATTTTGGAAAAAAAAAACAAATATACATACTTCACCACGGCTGTTCATGCACCAAAAGACTCCTCTTGTTGGAAGTCTAATGATTTCTTCAGCACTGGACGCCATTAAATGAGTAGTGGAGAAAACACCAAGAACTGAGTAGAAGAGAAAAAGAGTAATAGAGAAACCACCAGAAACAAAGTAGTAGAGCACCAGAAAAAAAGTAGGGTTAAGGATATTTTATAGAAGATTTGGTAGAAATGAGTACGGTTGTTGGGAAGCGAAATATTTAATGTTTAATGTTGAAATGATTATCTATATCTACCAAATCTGATAGGGAAGAGGAATCAATATTTTGAGAAATGTGTAAGAGAGATTACATTAGCCACGTGTATCTGTAAAAATACAAAATCAAGCAAGTCAGACTAAATTAAAAAAAGTACAATCTGAAAAATTGTGAGTTGATTGCTATCAGATACATGGAAAGCACACATTTATCAATAAATAAAGCCTTTAAATATCTTTTTTTATTTTAAAAAATTGTTTGATTTAATAAATATTTTTGAATAATGAATTTGTTCATTTTTAAGAAGTTTGATGATGAGAAATATAACATAAAAAGAATTCGTCCCAGAAAAAAAATCAATTCTCACAACATATAATGATTTGACATAAATAATAATAATAATAAGCATGTAAATCCAACGGTTAAAATTTAAATAATTTATAAAATAAATGATTGTTTAAAAAAATAAATTTTGAAATCCTTAAATTTGGAAATTGGGATGAAATGATTACCTGCTTCACAAACTCTGCATAGGAAAAAACAATTAAATTTCGAAAAAAGTTTTGCATAGGAAAAAGCAAATAAATTTCGAAAAAAGTGTATCAGGAAAATATAAAGGGCACACTCTATCTCAAAAAGAATAAAATAAATTATTGACTTAATTAGTCTGATAGCTATTTAATGCAACCATTTATCAATAAACAAAAAGCTTGAAAATAAGAAATGATCTACCTTTTATCTTGTGGACCATAATGTTGATATAATATGAGCACAATAACTTATATAATCATTTAAGGTATAAGTTATGATTTAAGATATAATTTGAGCACAGTAACACATTACACAAAGAAATTAAAAGTGTCCAAATAGTAAAAACGCTAAAAATTAATAAAACACATATTTATTACTAATAAAACAAACTATTAAAATGTACATAAAAATGATGACAATACCTGTAAAGGTTCTTGAAACAAATAACTCACCTGAAATATTCTAGATAAAAAAAAATTATATCAGTTATAAAAAAAAAATACTGATTAAAATAAGATAATAATAAAAATTTATATATATAATATATAAACGTATTGAAATTTAAGAAATTGTTTTAACTCTAATATTAACAGTACCTGAAACATTGTGTCCTGTGGTGAGACCAAAACATTATACAAAGAAATGTGCAATAGTAATTCTACAAATCATCAAAATATAGTGTGAATATAAATTAAATAATAAGCAGAGAGTAACGAATATACTGCAAAATTGTCCAAGCAGTGCTAATACTACATCAAATTTCTTCATTAAAATTACTTCCTTTTGAATCAATGTTGATATTTGTCCTTAATATCTTGAATGAGATATGATCATCCAGTACGCAACCCTCAATAGAATTTGACTCCATAAATCAAGAATTTCACATTGCCTTTCAAGAGCTTGAATAAAAGATTAAGTACACAAATAGGTACACGAAATTTGTAATAGTAATAATAAATTATGTAATTAATAATTTAAGTAAACATACGTCACCAAGTGCTTTACAGATTCATCATTTCTGAACTTTAATTTTACAAAACTGTTACTTCTTATAAGTAATTCCTGTAAAACATTAATTAAATTAAGCAAACTTGACAAAGATATGTCAAAATAAAAGATACGTACCATACTTTCAAGATGACCATGAATAATTGTGTCAAACAAAAGCATTGATCAAAACCTATAAGAGATAGTGTATATCAGTTCTTAAATTGTTGTTCATATATTACAAAAAAATATGATAAATAAAAATATATTTCAAATAAATAAAGAAATTTCATACCTCATTTGTAACGCTGTAAGTTAATACTTCAAACATTTTCGAATATTTCTTTGTAAACCACGTTAGTAGTGAAATTTGTGGGAATACCATTATCATCCAAAATCAATATCTTCAACCCTTTCTTAGATTTTACTCTTGAAAGAGCAACATATAATTGTCCGTGTGTAAAGACTGGACGGGATAGATATAGACCAACTTTATTCAGAGTTTGACCTTGACTTTTATTTATTGTCATGGCAAAACACAAAGATATTGGAAATTGCCTTCTTTGAAACATAAATGGCAAACCTGTTTCCGAAGGAGTCAAGTTCATTCTGGGAATAAATATTTGATCACCTATATTTTTCCCAGTAATAACTTTGGCACCAATAACATTTTTCCCCAAGTGAGTTACATGTAATCTTGTTCCATTGCAAAGTCCATTGGCTTGATCAATATTTCTTAGAAGCATTATTGGAACTCCGACTTTTAATTTAACACAGTGATTGGGAATTCCAGAGCATTTGATCTCATTTAAAAATTCAGTTGTAAACCACTCAGCTTGAGCATTTTCTTGTTCTTCACATTCGCAAGGACTGTCTGAACTTAAATAACAAACTTCAGATCCTGGTATTAATGATAAAATGAATTCATTCACTTGATCCACACATTCTTTTGTTGGACATAATATTGCACCATCATCAAAAGAATCATCAGATGTCACATTGTTTATGTAGGAGGGATAAACAAACTCAACCAACTGCAGTAAAGGTTGTTCAACATCTAAAATTAAATTCTCTTCCGGTATTTCAATCATTCCTTGTCCCAACTCATTTAACTCCATATCTCCATCTCCAATGTGAAGTATCCAATCAGCAAACTCTTTTATTTCTGTTTTACTTTGAATTGATGTATCACTCTTTAATCTCATATTCTCTGTAAGTTTTAAGATTTTGCAATGTTTCCATAAGTCAGAGTAATTTACTGTTGCCTTCACAATGTCATACTTTGATCCATTTTTGACAACAGGTAATATCTGACGAAAGTCTCCTCCCAATACAATTACTTTACCACCAAAAGGTTTAAGAGCATTTTCTTCACTTACAGCTCTCATGACATCCCTTAAAGTTCTATCTAGGGCTTCAAAACATAACCTATTAATCATTGGGGCTTCATCCCATATAATTAATTTCGTTTTGATCAACAATTTGGCCCTAAGACTTCCTTGAGGAATATTGCATGTTGACTCTTCATTTATTACAAAAGGAATGCAAAAGGTAGAATGAGCTGTTTTTCCCCCTGGAAGTAACAAAGAAGCTATACCGTTAGAAGCTACATTTAAAAAAATAAACCCTTTTGATCTAAGACCAGTGGACAAAGTTTTCCACATGAAAGTTTTTCCAGTTCCCCCATAACCATATAAGAAAAAAAATCCACCAAGGTCTGACAGGACTGCTGTCATTATATTCTCATAAACTTCCACTTGCTCAGGAGTAAGAGTTTGAAAAAGAGAACAATGCATTTCAGACATTTGTATTTTGTCATAATTCAATTCATCAATAATGAATCTATTTTGATAAATAAAGGAATCAGAATGAATAGGTTCTGGCAGACTTGGAAAATCTTTCAAACACTTACCATTTGAAATTAATAACTCTTCTACTTGTAGAAGACAAAGGTTTTGAATTTGAGCATCTTCAATTCTAAGACCTAGGAAAGAAATTATATGTCATATAGCAATTATAAAATTATAAATTATAAATTTCAAATAAAATAATAAAATTATACCTGGTAGGACAAACTCCTTTCTTTTTTGGTATAAAATATCATCTGATAACAACTTCCATGTTTTGTTCCACACTTCATCTGGTCTACACATAGTATTCATCATTAAAAGGGTAACAAAGAGTCTTCTCAACTGATTTCCTGAAGCAAGGACACTGCACTCTATAATTGCATCAATAAACTCTTTATCATCTGCCAATAGCCCCATTGCATAGCATGCCTCTTTATATGTTTTGTGAATGAAACCATTAACAGTTTTGATATTATCATAGCTACAACAACCCTTTTGATAATTCAACAATAACCTCAGATAATATAATTCCCCTGACCCTGCAGGAATATATGTTAACCTTCCAATACTAAGACCATTTTTTCTTGGCTTCCACTCTCTTCTGTCTGCCATCCAAACAAAAAATCTAGGGTATTCACAGTAAGTCAAATTTTTTCCCAGTGGATAAATTTTATTAGCTTCAAACCAAGCTAAAAACATTGTTGTTTTATGTTGATTGAAGTTCAATATTTCATCAATGTCTTCATTGTCTTTAAAAACAATTGGTTGCTCATACAATAGATGAAAAGTTAATCGTTGAACTGGAGGCCATCTATGATGGATATCAAAGGCAAATATTCTCCACACAGCTTCACATGGAGATATGTATCTACAATCATAATACTGTTTAATTTCATCAATAACTGGGGTCTCTGTAGAGTCTTTATCAGCAGTAGTAATTTTCAAATTGGCTCTATCTGGACCCTTGTTCACATATTTAAACAAATACTTGATTGAATTTGATTTGTTGCAATATTCTGTGTTAACATGGGCTTGATACCTCAGTAGTAGCAAAGGGCTATATGGCACAACATTTCTATTGTCCAACTTAATTCCATTTTTAAGAATGAATGTTCCATTATCTTGACGTTTATAACATGCATATCCATCCTCATCAATAGTAGTCAACAGTTTAAATTTCTTTGGGTAAAATTTTGAACATCTACCATTAATCATGCAAGGTGAACTTATTCGACTTACCCCGCAAGGGCCATGTATCATGTAGGTTGTCACTGCCTTTGACAATTTAGGATATAAAAATGCATCGGGTAATTCTGCAGAAATGACTCCATCAATATCAGTTGGATTTCTTAACTTATTCTCTCCATCCAACCACAGTAGTATGTGGGCATGAGGTAAACCCCTTTTTTGAAATTCCACAGTGTACATACCTGAAAGAATATGAAAAAAATTCTTCAAAATGTAATACATAATAATAAATTAAACAAACTGTTAAATATGGGTTAATGTGGATTACCTGCATTAACTTTGCCAAAATAGTCATTTTTTTTGAAGTCAATCATCATTTGATCTAATTTCATCTTGAAAACTCTACAAACAATGTCTGGCCTATCAGCAGCAGTTAATCCTTTTGAGGTAACAAAGTCACGTATTTCTGACCAATTTACGTTGCAGGTAATAGTGATAAATAGATCCGGATATCCAAATGTTTTGCAAATGGCCATAGCATCTTGGCAATTGTTGAACATATATCTCATTCCTCCTGTAAAAGATGAAGGTAAAACTATCCGCTTTCCAATTGCAGAAGAATTTGTTTCTCCTCGATTCATTGCTTCTTGTACGCCTTGCAAAATATCACAACGGATTGTTTTTTGGTTTAGCCTTATAAAAGACAATCTTTGAGCTTCAACCATTGTATATGCATCAACCAAAAATTGTTGAAACAATCGACGTGAATGGACTATATTCCCAAACTCCACATTTCTTTCTTGAATTCTAAATGCAATAAATTCCCTTAATGAAATACGACTTCTCTTACGTTCTCTGCTATTACTTCCAGAATTCCGTATTGGAATATGTTCTTGATACCCATCCTCTCCAAAGGGGAATATTAATGGATATTGTAATGGAATAAAGGTTGTATGTGTTTCATGGAGTCTATACATTTGTCCTGAATATTTTTTCACTATGATATCTCGCCCTACTTCCATGTTGCTCATATCACCCACAATTAATGCAGCTATCTCATCTGTTGTAGGGGTATTGTACACTCTTAGATCTTTGCATCGGTGTCTAAATAACCTCAATGCAAAATCTGAATTTACATCATCATGTAGAAATTCTCTTACTCTTCTAAAAGTTTTGGCCAAAACATTGTTGTCGTCAATCATCTTGGTAAGATCTTCAATTAAGGATTTGTCAAACGTCACATTTTTCACTTTTGACCTACATGCAATTTTTAAAAATATATCATTAAAAATAATCTTTGAATTAATCCAGTAAATAGAAAGTAAGTCAGTAAAGTAACTAAAAATAACACATACCCAAAGTGAGATAATCTATTTGACACTTCATTTTGAGTGTCATATATGTAAAGTTGTGCAAACTTAGGAGATGATCCACTATTGGGGAGCAAGCTTCCAATCCTATGATAGTTTTGTCCATGCAGAATAAATTGAGGAGGGCCAGATCCATCATTTATCGAAGACTGAATATTCCCTCCAATTGAAGTAAATGAAAACATACTATTGTAACTTCTAATATTTTGTAGATAGTGTTGACTTCGACTATCTTTCCCATTTAATAAATCTAACAGCAATTTAGGAGGTTTTTGTAAGAAAGGGAGTTGTACTTTTCCCTTTTGACAACAAATAGAAAAATCAACCTTAACATAAATCTTAGATTTCTGAGATCTTTCTTCATACCAAACCTCGCCCAAGCAGTATTCACATTGAATAGTAGGTTGTCCAAATTCAACAGTAGCTATTTTCAGAAAATTAAGAAAGGTGATCTATTACTTTTTTGATATAAATTGATTTAGTTTGATGAAGAAGTGAAGAAGTTATAGTTAAAGATATGCACCTTCATTTTCAGCTTTTGAATATAATTCAGAACTAAAAACTTGTCTGGTGTCATCTGAAACAAAAAATAATAAAAGAAAGTGGTTGTTACAAAATTAAAAAAAAAAGAATTATAAATTAACAATTTTTAGTACCATTATTTTCTTCATTTTGGATATCTTCGTCAAAATTCAATCTCTGAGTCACTGATTCTATGATTTCAACACTGTGTGTACCGGACTTGTTATGTAAGTTTAGTGTGTTACTAAATACATACCCTAAACTCCCTGCAACTGAATTACCTGGAGAAAATATGTTCCAAAGCAACAAATAATTAGTACTAAAACATGAGTATGATTTTGAAATTTAATTGACAAAAAAGATAAACGAAAAATCATTTACATTGGTTTCCTGAACTAACCTTGAAATTTAGGGGTAGTACAAATTGTTTGTAAACATGACAATGATTGAGAAGTTGCATCCATCACGTTCACATGACTCTTAGGGGTCACTAATTGCAAAACAAAATGATTTTTGTTAAAAAAATGTTTTTCATTAAATGAATTTTCATTCAGTCTATATTTCTACTACCTCTAGCTTGATCACCATTTTGCAGCTTTATCCAAATGTGCACAAAATCAAAGATTTTTTTTTTCAAAAAATAAAGAAATAAAATTATAATGTGCCATTGCTAGATAGTTTAATCAAATATAACGAATCACTGGTCGTAAACTAACCATGAGGAAGTTGAGTGAGGGTAATGTCTCCATGAGTAATTGTTTGCATTGATGACATTGCTTTGGTAGTAGAATTCATCATGTTTAACTGATTTTTAGGAGTAAGCTGATGAGAAGAAAGGAAATTTGAGCCTGTAATTCCAGATGTCTGAGAATCAAAATCCTGAATTGATTTAAGAGTACTTTGACCTAAAACAAAAACTTTCAATGAGTGATCGAATAAGATAAATCAATTAACATCAGTATATAAAAACTTATAAATTATTTTACATTAAACTTAATCTTAGAAAAATGATTTGAAGAACTTTAGCATTTGAGTGTGTTTGAACCATATATATATGATAATTATTACTACTTAATGATTTCAGTTTATTTAGAAAAAATATAGTAAAACATAAATTAGTACTATAATTGTAATGAAAACAGTTGAATTATCCATTAAAACTAACCATGAAGTTGCACCGTAAGACCAAATTCTTCATTACTAACTGTACTCATTGATGATAATACTTTTGGAATTGAATGCATGGTGTTGAATTCATTGTCAGGAGTCAGTTTTGCACAGATAGAATCATTTATGCTTGTATTTTGAGAACTTTGACACAAAAATTTCTTACTTGAGTTCACAATAGTTTGACCTACAAAAAAATCAATTAGGCATAAGATTTGACTTTAGTAATATAAAATGTTTATGAAATAAAATGTCACTGTTATTACCTCTTGTTGGATTAACCTTTTCTCGCTGACCATAAATGAAGTTTCCCTCTTCTACCTTTGCAGATTTGGCAACATCTGATTAATAATAAAAAAAAATGATTCCACAAAAACAGTATATATAAAAATTGAAATGTTTATTGATGTAGTATTAGTTTAAATTGTTATGAATAAAACTTATAATACGTTTTCACTAACCTTGAAGCAATTCTAAATTACTAACAGTACTCATTGATGACAATACTTTGGTTGCTGAATGCATTAATTGATTGTTGGGAGTAAACTTCTCATAAACTGGGATATTTGTTATCATAATTCTTGATGTTGGAGAACCAAGATCTTCACATGAGTTAGGAGTACTTCCACCTACAACAATAAGTCATAATTGGTGATAAATAAGGTAAAGGGATGACAAATAATGCTAATTATATTTTAAATCTAAATTTAAATCTAAATATATATAAAAATAAGGTATTTAGGTTTCAGTACCTGTTGTTTTAACTTTTTTGCTGCGCAGTTCATATAATATATTTCTTCTTTTTCTTCTGTTATATTTTCCATTATCATCGAGAACTAAAATAAAAAAAAATTAGAACGAAAATCATATATAAATAGGATAAAGTACTTTGAAAGTAAAGAATATTGTTAAAGTTATACTTACCATTGTTTGAATCAGATATGCATGTTGTGTTTGGATTTTGATTCTCTGGAGAATAAAACCCATGTAAAATAATAAGCTGTTAAAAACTATAACATGCAATCTATTTTTTATATATTTTTACCATAAATTGTGTTGAGAGTTGATTCACTCTTATATCATAAGTGATTATTAACTTCTTTTATGAACCTAATTTTTAAATATATAATAAAAAAAATTAGATAACAGTAAAGTTAAGTTCATAGAATTATGAGTTAAGTGTATTGCATTTGGATTAACTTGTTTAAAAATAAAAATACATGCATAAATTTTGACATTTAGTATTATTAATGATAAAAAAAAGGTAATTATGTTCACTACCTGTTGTTTTGACATTCTCTCTTCGCAATTCATACAATATATTTTTTCTTTTTCTTCTGGCATCTTTTCCATTATCAGCTGCTAGCAATTAAAAAAAAAATGACAGTGAAAATGATAAATAAAAATGCGGGATTCAGATATGCTTAAACTTATGCTTACCATTGCGGGATTCAGATATGCATGTTGTGTTTGGATTTTGATTCTCTGGAAAATAAAAATCATTTAAAAAAATAGGTCAAATCATAAACAAACAATAAATCTATTAAGAACTATAACATACCATTTATTTTTTATATATTTTTACCATAAATTGGCGTGACAGTTGATTATATATAGATCATAATAGACTATGAAATTGTTTTCTAAAAATAATTTTGAAATATATATCTATATCTATATGTATGTATATATGACACTTAAAAATATAAATATACATTGTAGTTGGTATACCTGATGCATTAGAATTTGTTTGAGAAAGGCTAAGAATGCTATTTCTTCTATTAATATTTTCCTTCAGTTTCTCCATAACTATTGAAAGTTGAATGACTGAACTTCAGGGAGTATTGTAGTAAGAACAAATATTTTCAGCCATAAAAGTATGTACTGTTTTCAGCAGTAAGTATGTAAAATAATATATTGTTCACAGTAGCTTTGTTTTGGCGCCAATTTTGACGGTATATGGTCACGCACGAGACTCCCTTTTATGTTATTACTTTGACATAATAAATTTATTAATTAACTATTAAAATATTGAAAAAAATGTGTAATATTTTTATATAATAATCATATCTATTTATATAATTATATAATAATTATATTTAATACTTAAAAATGTTAAACCAAAAATTTACCTTCCAAAAGGGATAACACTTGCACAATTTTTCTATATTTTGCATAATAAACAATCAAACTTCGAAATGTAAGAAGAATAAAAAATTTAAAAATTTAGGTAGTATCAATGTTCGATGAAGAAATGCATGTGTAGAAGTTGTTGTGAAAAAAGGGGAACTTAACTTTTAAGATATGAAAACAAATTCCTATTCCAGTGCAAAAGAACAACGTTCTACTTTAAGCATTCTCATTAATGAATTGTTGGTTGACTTTTGAAAGAGGAAACCTGCAGGGAATAAATTTATCAGATTGTATATATAATAATATATATAGTAAATAATAAATATAGTAATATATGTGGACGGACTTTTATCTAGGAACAATCATCTCTTAAAACACAGATGAACGAAGCAACCTCCAAAAACAGAAACATAAAGTACATCAATATACCCTGATCCCACAACCCTATTAAGCAAAAAAAAGGAACTTTGGCTAACTTTCTTTTGCACCATTCTAGAACAGCTTTTCTGTTTAACAAAAAAAAGGAATTTTTACACAACATGCAAAAACATGTACTATATGTATACCGCCAAAAAAAAGTGACTAAAACAGATATTCTCATTTTGTATTTACTAATTTCACTAAAACAGAACTTAAAATAATTATTATACCTTAAATCTGTGAACTTAAAACATTTAAAAATGGAAACTTTAATCAATATTTAGGGTTAGGATGAAAAAAGATCCAAACTTTAATTACCTTTTCCATTCCATGGATACCTCTGCAGTGCCTATTTTTACCAAGTTCTATACTGGGAAATCAAAGAAGAAGAGAAAGAGTTTTTTTGTCTTAAATGCATGCACCTTTAATTAATATTTATGGTCGGAATGAAAAAAATCAAAGCTTTAATTACCTTTTCCGTTCTAAAGCGTTTGAGTTGTACCTCCCAGAACCAAGCAGAAACATAGTACACCATGGAGAGCAGATCTGGTATCTGATATCTAATATAATGAACAAAAAGAAGATGTTGAGACAAAGATTGTTTCTAAAATGTAAAATATAGATATCAGTTGGCTTATGAATGTCGAAGAAGATGAAGATGATAAGGGACAAATGAGTTTGAACTAATAGAACCAACTTTATGTGCTTCCCCAGAAACTTCTTCATTCATTTTGTTAATGATTTACACTCAAAATTCTGTTCTTAACTTATTTTAAATCTGCACTAATATTATATTTATTTTAATTTGTTTTTTATTTATTTTTTAATTTAACTTCGAAATTTGTAGTCAGTGGAACTAATGATTACTTGAAAGTTCTGGAATTCTTAAATAATACTTTATACAACTTTTTATTATTTTAAAATAAGATATATTTCCTTTCTTCGGATTTTTTAATTTTTCTTAATAATATTTTTATGCTATATAACATTTTAACTGTTTTTTTTATTGAACTTTAACATTATAATAAGTCTGGTTAAATATAAAAATTCTGAAAGTGAGGAATATATAAATATAGAAATATAGAAATATAGAAATAGTGAAATTCAGAAGTTTAAATTTAATTTAATTAAATTAAATATAATACACACAAAAATTAACATTAAAATTACATAATTTTACAATGACTTGTAAATTACAATACATTACAATTTAAACTAATTTAAATTAAATAAAACGATTTCTTATACTATGTTCCCATAAGATATATATACATAAAAAATAAAGTATAAAAGACCAACTTCCTTCGTTAAGTTGAACCTGCAAAAAAAATACTGCAAAATAATTATTGCAAGTAAAAGTAGCAAAAAAAATACTGCAAAATAATTATTGCAAGTAAAAGTATAATTCATTACATTATATCAAATGAAGTCCTTGTAAATAAAAAAATGTGTGTTTCTTCCAATAGAAACGAATTGTAGGCAAATTCATATTGAACTATGAAGTCACCTGCAGAAATAAATAAGAAATATTTTGAAAATGAAATAGTATTCATAAAATTTTTTAAAAATTAGAAAAATAATACTGAAAAACAAACAAATGTACATCAAAAGGTTTCGAGATAAAAAAATAGTTAATACAACAATAAATAATAACATAATAATTAATAATAAAAAATATAAACATAAACATTATATAGAAAATCCAATTAATATGCATGCATTCAAAAATATAAAACAGGCTTATGATTTTTTTAATATACTGGCAATTCTTATAGCATTGAGCATATTTAGAAATGCCAACGCATTATTAATATGCCAGATAAGAAATGAAAAATTAAAAGCATATATATATACATATTGAAACGAAAGAAACACTAAACAATAAATACAAAGAAATAAGATGAGCTAATTAAACAGAACCACAATGAAATAAAAATAAAGAGTAAACAAAATAAATTGTTCTTGTTTCCTCAAAGTGGAAACTGGATACTTCCCAACAAAAAGAAGCAATACTTGCAAAAATAAATTAACTTAAACAAACTAATATAGTTCAAAACAATAAATGATTATCCTAAGCACTAAGTCTTTTGTAGTGACACGTCTTCAGTAGTAGAACCCTGATATCAGAAGAGGGCTTCTTGTTACATTCAAATATAATTTTGTCATCTTCACGAATAGAATGAAGACGACAAAATTGTTTCCACCCGTTACAGAGTGTAACGCTTCTGGAAGGAAACTTGGACTTGAAAATGGTGCATTCAACAGCTTCTAGCCATCCATGTAGATTAACTTTCTTGAACTTCCCTCTACGAATATATTCAGAAAAAGGAGAAGGCAGATCCTTAAACAATAACGAAAATATTAGTTAATAATTAGTTAATAAAAGAAATAGAATATATTAATATCCATTTAAAAAGAAAGGATGGTAAACTTACCACATATCCTCCAAAGACCTGTTTCGAACTCAACTTTAAGCCAAAATGTATAAAGGGGCCACTGTTGAGCAGCAACCTCCCTTCAACTTCCTTCAGAAATTTTGTCAAAATCATTTCACATAACTCCCCCATAAAAACAGTTATATGGAAGGAGTTATTACCCACGTAACGGAACAATATATTGTGGTCACCTTTAAACCCATAAAAATCACTCAGACGGGACCATCCATACACAATTTGGGGACAAAGTATATCTTTGTTATAATATACTATATGAATATTGCCTTGACTGTCGCTGAGGGTCCATTCCTCCTCCAGTTCATTTTCAAACTCGATGGCGAATGCACGATCCACGTGTCCATTCTATCCATTTTAAAACCATAAAAATACTTAAAGAACTGAAAAAACTATGAAAAGTAAGGAATTTAAGAACCAAAAACATACCTCCCCACGAATGTTAACTGTTGTAAATAAACCTTTCCCACTAAGTTTTACGATCTCTTCGGGAATGACAACCATGACAATGAGAAAAAGAAAGATCAAGATAATAGAAGTAGGGAAGAAGTATAAAAGACTAATAGCAATAGGTTTCTGAGTAATAGAAAGCCCTACGTTACTTATATATAGCAATCATACCTTTTCAATCCCAAATCTGCGCTAAATTTCCTCTGAAGCAACATGTCTTTTCAGTTACTAAATTAAATAATTAAAAAAATCATTAAAATCAAATAATGATAGTAAAATAAATTAAGAAAAAATATTCATAATTAATAATGAAATAATATTAAAGTAAAAAAAAATGAATATGAAAAGACAAAACTTTAAAAAGCATAGTAGGTTAGGTGTTAAGTGTTAGGTGTTAGCTGTAATTATTCTTTGACGTTCCATTTTACATTGCCTTATACAACAGTGTTTTTTCAGTTTAAATAAGTTATTAACAAAATAAAAAATTAATAAAAATACAACTATTTCAATAGATAAATAAAATGAATATTAATGATACGTATAATTAATAATTAATTAGCATTATATAATAATAAATTAAAATAGTTAACATAAAACTGTATTATATATAAATAAATAAATAAATAATAAATATATATATATATATACATAAGTATAAAATAAATATAATATAAAATATATTAAACATATTAAATATTATTAATATATCATATTATATATATACATATAATTAAATTAAATACTTAAACCCTAACGTCTAACATTAAATAACATACATGTAATTAAAATTTAAAATTGAAAATGTAATTTCATATTGAATTTAAAATATAATATTTTTAACTTCTGTAATTATTACTTCTATCCATAATTTTTAATAAATTAGTCTTGGAAGATGAAATGAATACTTTGAAAAAAGTGTAAAAGATATAGAAGAGACAGTTGATGCAAAAATAAAAAATAAAAAATGAACTGATGCATTAATTGCTCTGACACGTAGTTAATGCTATCCTCTAAATCCGTTTGAATTCTTAGAAGTTGAGTGTAAGGTTAATTTTTGTTTAAAAAAATTCTTTCTCGTAAGGACAAACATATCATTACACAAAGAATTATTTTTTATCACATACTAAGATATTATGTATAAAAAATGAATTGACCAAAAAAAGAATAACTCTAATAAAGGAAAACAATACCTGTAATAAAGGAAAAAATTCCCTGGGAAAGGAAAAGAATATTTCAATAACCTTCACAAAAAAAACACAAATTATAATTATTAAAATATTATATAATTCTATATAAATTTATGAATTAAAGAAAAAGTAAAAGTTGAGGCACTTACCATTACGATTCTGATATTTAATGAAAGAACCATTGTTACAAAATAGAGTTACAAAAAGTATGGAATAATATGAATTACACAAAAACAAACTCATTAAATAAATTAAAATGTAGACATAAAATTGAAAAAAAAACAAAAATATAACAACTTCAAAATGAACTATAAAATAAGTACGTACCTCAAAGATAATGTCAACATATGAAACTAACAATATTACATAAACAGTTTTAAAAATAGAATTGTACTGATACACCATAACATGTTCTACATAGAAATTAAAGAAAGCCCACAATACATGAAAATAGATTGTTCAAGTTACAAAACGTTAGAGAAATAGTATGAAATTATAGTACTCCCTTTTCGATCTTGATATTTTTCCTTAATACCCTAAGCGGGATATCATCATCAGGTGTGTGAGCAGGTGAAGCAAAATCTCTTGTAACCCGTGGAGCAACAAATTCAGTAACAGTACCTAACACACTATCACTGCCTAAATCAATAGTTTTAGATTGCAATTCAGCAGCTTCAGTGGAGAATTTATTAAATAAATCCTGCGATGATAGCAAAACATATTAGTAAGAGTAAATTATTCACTTTTTTAACTTAATACTTTAAATGATAATTACCTGAGAAAGTGGTACAGAAGACTCATCCTGTTGGACATCTTTAATAGTACACAGTCGTTTCTTCTGAGAATGAAGTTCCTTCACAAAATGATAAGTAAATTAAATTAAACAAAAACAGTATAAATAACGAATTTAAGGTTAAAATGTAAGTAAGAATACACTCAAATTAGGAAACATACCACATTTTCAACACGACCTTCACAAAACCTTTGTATAGTACTATCATCAATACAAACTTTTTTGACACGAAATGATTGATCAAACCTAAGAGATTGATCTTTAACACAACCAACTTTAAACAAAACAGCTTTGTCAATCAAAAGATCAAAGTCTTTTGGTAGTACACCAGAATCACCGTTCTAAATATTAAAAAAAAATATCAATTAATATAATAACCTTTTCTTAAATGCATAAATAAACAAATGCATGGTTCGATAATTTACCTTATCATGACTTTCAAATAATTCGGCGCAAGATTTATTGATCAGTGTAGTGGCATCCCTATCAAATAGAACGAAAGTCGTAGAATCCGTTTCATCAATCACTCGCAGCTTCAGCTTATACCTGAAATATAAAATACAGAAAGGTTTACAAATTATATCTATAATATCTATAATTTAACGAAAATAATTAATAGTTAATCATTAACAAATTATTAAAAATAAATTCATGCAAGTACAAACACTACCTCTGTTGGACTTTGATAACATGTTTGTTACATTTCTCACAAAAAAACATTTTGGAATCAGGGTAAACAGCTTTACCGCATAAGCAAGCTGTGTACCACCAATCGTCATCAGACACAATATGTTTTATTGTAGCTAAGATAACAAAAGTGCTTTCCTGTAAAAAGAAAAAAAAATTATCTTCAAATATTAATAATCGATTTCAATACACTGTTAAAAAACATTAGTAATACCTCTTTGCAATCTTTCAGGCCTTGAATAGTATTTCTATGAATGAAGGTGATGAATTCATCCTCAACATTCTGTTTTCCAGAGTCACACAATTGACTGAGTCCCTGTGTAGGAGAATCCGAACTTTCAATCATCCTACAGAGGTAAAAGTTGTAGTTAGAAAGGTTCATACATTTTAATTATCGAAAAATAATATATTAAACTAACCTTTTCTTGAGTTCGGTTGCATCTTTGGACTTATCATTATATATTATTTTCGTACATTCCAAGCAATTTTGTATAAAAACCTTGTCTACATTAAAATTAAAATATAATGTAAATAAAATAATAAAATAAAAAATATAAATAAATTAGAAATTCAACACTTGACATACCCTGGAAAATTTTGACTTTAGCAAAATGCACACTGATGACAATATTTTCCAGCTCTCCAGATGACAGAAATGCATTGAGCTCATCAACATAGTTACCAAATAAAGTACACTCAATGCGGTAGCTGTTGTAAATTAAAATTACAATTGTAAGAACAAATATTTTGGATTAGTTATGGTACAAAATATTAGCTTACCCATCAGCTTCAATAGAAATTGCATTTAACTTAGTTGTTGACCCTGATCTATTCAGCTCTCTTTCAGTTCCCACACCAGTTAATATTCCAATAACATCTGTAAAAACATATTCATTTAAAAACATGTTCAAACAAATCTGTTGAAGTAAAAGAATATTACTAACCGACTAAGTAGTCCGTATCAAATCCAGGCGCCTTTAACACAGAAATTGGTGTGTAATGAGGTTTCGGACATGAGACCAGATCATTACCAATAGAGCTTACTTTGGTTCCAAACTGAAAATTGATTTTGTATTGGTGACAGGTAGTGCGATAAGATCCTGAATTAGTAGACACACTAAAGAAATTGAAGGAATAAACTTTATCCTCAAAAATATCATTTTGAAATTTATAAATTAGAGTTCTTCTAACGGAAACATGAATTCTATCACCCTGAAAGATAGCAACAAACATTAAGCATGATTAATAAAAATGACATTAAACTGTAATAAAAAAAAATATGGAAGAAAATGATAAAGTATTTTACATCTTTGTCTTGTATGACCATTTCCATGGAGAATGGAAACTTTGTTTTCTTGAAATCAGAAACAAACCACAAACGTATAACCCTTGCTATCAGGATCCAATTTTCACTTTGTGGATTAACATCTTTCACACAATTTGTATTTTGTCTTGACACAGACATTGTAAGGGTGACCTTTGAGTAAAAGGAAAATGTAGTATGCAATGGTCAATGTGAAACACAAAACATACCCATATATATACTGAGGAGGTGGTAAGGAATTATTTTCAAAAATATCAAAAAAACAAATTTACAATTTCAATGAATGACAAAAAGAAAGTTAAGCATGTCAGGTTTCATACAGAAGAGATTAAGCCTATAAAAAATCGAAACTGTAAAAAGGGCAAACATTTAAACTTCAAGGATTGCGATCAATGAAATTGTGGTTTGAATTTTAAAAGTAAGGTTGAAAGTACACAATTTTTGAAATTGCCAGCATGATAGGAAAACCCTACTTTGCAAAGAAATGGAATTTTAGGTACGTTTTGAAAGGAGATTTGAAAAAGAGGATTCTTGTTTAGCACAAAAAAAAACCTTACTTTGAAATTATCAAAAATATCAAAAAAACAAATTTACAATTGCAATGAATGAAAAAAAGAAAGTTAAGCATGTCAGGTTTCATACAGAAGAGATTAAGCCTATAAAAAATCGAAAGTGTAAAAAGGGCAAACATTTAAACTTCAAGGATTGCGATCAATGAAATTGTGGTTTGAATTTGAAAAGTAAGGTTGAAAGTACACAATTTTTGAAAATTGCCAGCATGATCGGAAAACCCTACTTTGCAAAGAAATGGAATTTTAGGTACGTTTTGAAAGGAGATTTGAAAAAGAGGATTCTTGTTTAGCACAAAAAAAAACCTTACTTTGAAATTATCAAAAATATCAAAAAAACAAATTTACAATTGCAATGAATGAAAAAAAGAAAGTTAAGCATGTCAGGTTTCATACAGAAGAGATTAAGCCTATAAAAAATCGAAACTGTAAAAAGGGCAAACATTTAAACTTCAAGGATTGCGATTAATGAAATTGTGGTTTGAATTTGAAAAGTAAGGTTGAAAATACACAATTTTTGAAAATTGCCAGCATGATCGGAAAACCCTACTTTGCAAAGAAATGGAATTTTAGGTACGTTTTGAAAGGAGATTTGAAAAAGATGATTCTTGTTTAGCACAAAAAAACCCCTACTTTGAAATTTCTGAAATAATACACAGATAGAAAGAAAGTGGAAACTCTAACAGAGAAATCTTACCAATTTCATATAACCATAGACTCTTGCTTTTGCATGCGGACGAAAGAAGGAAAAAATCTTTCCTTGGTGCTTCATATACTGGGGAATCAATTTGAAAACATGAAAATCAAGAAACAAACCTATAAAAGTAGCGGTGGCGTTGACAGATTACTGAAACCCTAAACAAATGAAAGAGAAGAAAAAGTGAGATAATGGCTTAACATAATCAGGTAATAAAAACAAAAGAACCAAATCAGATCTCTGCAAAATTATATTTGAAAAAATGAAAACTTTTTAATACTTACTTAGCAAAACAGGAAAATGAAGATACAAACCTCTGAAAGTAGCTGTGGGGTTGACAGATTCATGAAAAAGGAAAGGAAATCAAAGAAGAGAAAAGGTTGGATACAAAGAGCACAGAAACAACATTAATGACTTAAGCCAAGAAGGAAATAGAAACAAAAAAATCAATGCAACGCATGCGGGTAAAGGTTTAAAATCAGATCTAAGTTTACTGAAAGTATGGTTTCATGCAGCTCGGTGAGAGTATTCTTGTTGTGTTTTGGAGGAACAAACCAATTCCCCTTGATGATAAAGATGACTTCAAGGAATGAAAATATTTGACTATTATTATGTACCCCTAATTTTTATGTGGGAACATGTTAGATTAAGGATTTAGAATGAAAATGGGAGTGTCAGATCTTAGAAGTTTAGAAAAGTTTGGAACCAAATGTAATAATAATTATAATCTTGGAATCCCAAATATTGTGTGGCAGAAGATATGAATAAAAAAAAGGTAATTAATATTAATAATGTTGTTGAAATTTTTTAATTTTAAATTTTAAATTTGAAAATCTGAAAAATTAAATATTTGAAGTTTATTAGTAATAATAATAATCTTGGAATTATAAGTGTGCAGAAAAATCAGAAAAAGAAGATACAAATAAAAAAATAATTAATGATCTTGGAATTGTATAATTTGAAAATATGAAAAATTAAATATTTGAAAAATAATAATAATAATCTGGGAATTGGAAATAAGTTTGCAGATGCAGAGAAGTCAGAAAAAAAAGATATGAATCAGAGAGGTAATTAATGATCTTTGGAATTGTAAATTTGAAAATTTGAATAATCAAATTTTTTTAAGATTATTAATAATAATAATCTGGGAATTGAAAATAAGTGTGCAAAAGCAGAGAAATCAGAAAAAGAATATTTGAATCAGAAAGGTAATTAATGATCTTGGAATTGTAAAATTTGAAAATATGAATATATAAATGGGGCAGAAGGAGAGAACTCAAAAAAAGAATATATGAATAAAAAGGTAATTAATAATCTGGGAATTGGAAATAACTGTGCAGAAGCAGAGAAGTCAGAAAAAGAAGATATGAATCAGAGAGGTAATTAATGATCTTTGGAATTGTAAAATTTAAAAATATGAATAATTAAATATTTGAAGATTATCTGGGAATGGAAAATAGGTGGGAAGTCAGAAAAAATTAATGATCTTGGAATTAAAAAATTTGAAAATATCAAAAATTAAATATTTGCAGATTAATAATAATAATAATCTTGGAATTCGAAAAAAAGTGTGCGGCAGCAGCAAAATAAGTCAGAAAAAGAAGATATGATTCAGAAGAAGATATGAATCAAAAAGGTAATTAATGATCTTGGACTTTTAAATGTATTTATAGATTTGAAGATTATCTGGGAATTGAAAATAAGTGGGAAGTTAGAAAAAAGAATATATGAATAAAAAAGGTAATTAATGATCTTGGAATTAAACAATTTGAAAATATCAAAAATTAAATATTTGCAGATTAATAATAATAATAATAATAATAATAATAATAATAATAATCTTGGAATTCGAAAAAAAGTGTGCGGCAGCAGCAAAATAAGTCAGAAAAAGAAGATTTGATTCAGCAAAATAAGTCAGGTAATTAATGATCTTGGACTTTTAAATGTATTTATAGATTTGAATTTGAATTTCGAATTTGAATTTGAATTTTGAAGAATAATATAATGCGAATAATCTTAAGGTTAAAGTTTGTCTGAAGAGTACATTAATGCGAATAAAAATTTAAAACAAAATTGATAACCAAAATAAAGTAAAGAATTAATTTTCTATACTCGACATTACAACAATTTGGAAATTACATCTATCTATAAATAAATTCTGAATACAATATTGAATTTTGAAGCACTAACAACACCATCATATGAATTGGGGTTAGTTCACTTTCAAAGATCAGTTTGTGGTCTTCACACAGTACATGTATCTGACAAAATTTCCTCCATCCACAACCAAATTTAACAGAAGCTTTTTTTGGCCTTAGGATAAAGATCCTAAAAGAAAATAAACACATGTATGAGATTTATGAAATAAACACAAAAAAACACCATTAAAGATTTTATCAGCAAAAAAAATAAACAATGAAAACAACAATGAGAACCAAGGAAGGAAAAGATTTCACCTTGATGCTGAAAAAAAGATGGATATCAACGAAAATCCCATTCCACTTACACTACCGGTTGCTGAAGAAACTGAAATGTATATGGAAAAATACCAGAAAAGATTAAATCAACAGCAAAGTGAAAAATGAAAAAAAAAATGAGGACAGACAAACACATGAAGGAAAAGATCTCACCTTGGTGCTTGAAAATCCATTCCACTTCCACTACCGGTTGCTGCAGAAACTGAAATGTAGATGAATATCATTTTGATGCTGTCAAAAGTAACAAAAAAACACAGAATCAACCATGTGAACAACAAAGAAAAAAATAAACGGTCGAAAAATGAAAAGAACGAAATTTGATCAGAAAAACAAAAAAAGATTTAATTTTTATGCGGTGGAAAAAAGAAATCCTAAATGAGATTAACAAAATCCACCTTGGTGCTTGAACATGGTTGATATGAACGAAAATCCCATTCGACTTCCACTACCGGTTGGTGCAGAAACTGAAATGTAGATGGAAAAACTCCAGAAAAGATTAAATCAACAGCAAAGTGAAAAATGAAAAAAAAAATGATGACAGACAAACCGAGGAAGGAAAAGATCTCACCTTGGTGCTTGAAAATCCATTCCACTTCCACTACCGGTTGCTGCAGAAACTGAAATGTAGATGAATATCATTTTGATGCTGTCAAAAGTAACAAAAAAACACAGAATCAACCATGTGAACAACAAAGAGGCAAATAAACGGTAGAAATATGAAAATAACGAAACTTTGATAAGAAAAACCCAAAAAGAAGAAATAATAACCTGGAGAAATAGGAGAGAACCGCAGGAAACCCAAAGAAGAAGAAAAATCATCAGAAACATGAAAAAAACGAAACTTTGATAAGAAAAACAAAAAAATATTTCATTTTTATGCTGTGGAACAAAGAAATCGTAAATGAGAAAACACAGAATCAAGCATGTGAAGAACAAAGAGGAAAATAAACGGTAGAAACATGAAAAGAACGAAATTTTGATAAGAAAAACCCAAAAAGAAGAAATAATAACCTGGAGAAATAGGAGAGAACCGCAGGAAACCCAGAGAAGATCGGTGCAGGAAACCCAAAGAAGAAGAAAAATCATCAGAAACATGGAAAAAAACGAAACTTTGATAAGAAAAACCAAAAAATATTTCATTTTTATGCTGTGGAACAAAGAAATCGTAAATGAGAAAACACAGAATCAAGCATGTGAAGAACAAAGAGGAAAATAAACGGTAGAAACATGAAAAGAACGAAACTTTGATAAGAAAAACCCAAAAAGAAGAAATAATAACCTGGAGAAATAGGAGAGAACCGCAGGAAACCCAGAGAAGATCGGTGCAGGAAACCCAAAGAAGAAAAAAGTTCATCCTAAACATGAAAAGAACGAAACTTTGATAAGAAAAACAAAATAAGTTTTCATGTTTATGCGGTGGAACAAAGAAATCGTAAATGAGATGAAGAAATAGTCACCTGGAGAAGGAGAAGGCTGAAATGAAGAACCCAGAAATGAAAAATAAAGGAAACGCAGAGGAGAAGAAACCAAGAGAGATCGGAGAAGTTGAGTAATAGGAGAGAGAAAGGCTGAAAGGGTATATAAAGAAAGATAGTATTTAAAGAAATGGGATTTTGGACACGTGTAAGTCATATAGAGTGCCACTTGTCACTCCCAGAATGAGTTTCAGCTTGCTATTTTTAGTTAAAATTTGAATTTTTTTCTTTTTGAATTTTTTTTAAAACTTACCCTAGAAGTGCCTTCTATTTGTTATATTTATAGATATTTATCCACATATTTGTGGCAGTGGTGAACTCATAGGAGAATGTGTGTTGGGTTTCAAGTGGTGATCATGAATTGCGCCCATTCATAAAATTTCAGAAAAAGCATCCTGGAGCAACACATTCATTCCTCTACATTTTGCACTAATTCAATTGCAAAAGGTGTTATAACCAGCCTAATTACACACTAAAATTTTCAAAACACAAGATAAAAAAACCTAACCAAAAAACAGTTTCCAACCACAATGTTGCACAGTCCCCGCTAACGTTGAATATTGAGCATGTTCTTGGCCTCAGTCTGCTCCTCCATAAGCCCCTCACTCACATACTTACTCAACAACTCCATCTTCTTCTTCTCCAGCACCCTCCTCTCAATCTCCTTCTCATCCGGCAGCGGCACGTGCACAATAAACTCCCTCCTCTCCCTATTCTCCTCTTTCTCTCTCTCCCTCTCCCTCTCCTCCTCCACCACCTCCTCCTCCTCCTCCCTCAACATCTCTCTAGCCACCGCCGACACCTCCGCCACCTCCCCACTTTTCACCCCCTTCCTCGCCTCCCTCCGCACCTCATCTAACCTCCTCCACTCCTCTGCCGCCTCCCGCCGCATCGCCTCCTCCGCCGGGCCCTCCAGCCGCTCCAGCACACCATCCTCTTCATCACGGTAACCATAATAACTCGCATCAATCCGCTTATAAATATCATACCGCGTGCGCCGCTTGCGGAGCTCCGGGGGCTTCTCGAAAAGCTCCTTGACACCGGGAAGCTTCTTCGCCGCGCCGAAGTAGCGGTAGCCGGGGCCACGGCCGCCCGGGTTGGGGACGTCGACGATGTTGCCGTCGAGGTCCGTCATCTTGGCCGAGTACTTCGCGTAATTGGCCCCGCCGAGCTCCACAATGCGGCGCTCCCAGTGAGACTTCTCCCGAATCAGCTTGTTGATCTCGTCGTTGAGGTCGCGCAGCCGGTGCTCTCCCAGACCCTCGTTCTGAATCTCCGCCACCTTCCGCCCGATCTCGCGCATTATCTGCTGGCGCCACTTATCGGCCTCCGACTGGTCGCGGCACTCCGAGGCGAGGAACGGACGGCGCTCCTTCGGCTTCTTCTTCTCCTCCGCCTTCATCGTGATGAAGCGGTTCAGCATCGACTGCGCCTTCTCCTCATTTCGAGCCATTCCGATGACGAAAAGAAAAATCCAAACTGAATGTGAACGAAGAATTTCACTGCGCCTTCTCTTCTTTGCGATTTCCGATTTGCTGGAAAGTAACCCTAACCAAATCCCCTGTTTGGCTATTTATGTTGCTGTACACAATCTCTACTCTGATAACCCACCAAGCCTCTCTCTCTCTCTGCTTTAATTTCAACCCTTGGATGTATTAAACGGATCACATTTTAAAACTCAATAAAAAAAACTAAATGTGTTGTAAAACTATTTTTCATTTAAAAAATTAAATGGTTGTGATCTCCTATTAAAGTATAATTTAAAAATACTTGTATAGTGTAATTTAAAATAGTTGTAGAATCTATTGTTCTCTTTATTTTACATGGAATTTAATCTATACCTATATCTATACTTATATATTTATACCTATATATAAATATATAAAGGAGATTCCCCTCTTAACTGCTCTTATTTTTTTTTCTATTTTATCTTTATATTAATATTTAATTTTATTATTATATCATGGTCAGTCATTGTGTCTTTTTTTTTTTTATAATATTTTGTATACGTAGTGGAGAGGGTTTTGAATTGAAAGAGATTTGGAGGAACACTTATGAATTGAAAGAGAGGTGGATGAACGCTTATTTTCAAAATCAATTATATTTTATTAACATTTTATATATTAATATTTTATTTTATTTCTATTTTATTCTTATTTTTATTATTTTGTAACTGTTTTTTTTATATATGATTTTTTTTTAAAATAACAGTTAAATATAAAGAAAATTCTCTTAAATAATCGTTTTTTGTTATTTTGTAGACAATTTTAAATTTAATTTTTTATTTGTTGCTTTTTCTTTTTGAATTAGCATAACCGTTAATTTATTTACGAAATAATTTGAATAAAATATATTATTATTTTTTCACTTTTTACTTAATAATTACTTATAATTCCATATTTATTATTACTGTTCATACTATGTTTTTATTTTTTATAATAATTAATTATAAAATTATATTGATAGTATAAGTACGTAAATAATGATATCATTTATTCAATTTTAATATTAAAAATAATTATATAAATTATAAAAACTACACACTTGTACATAATTAGTATCACATATATACCAATTATAGCAAATTAGTTTTTTTTTTCATGCATTTATAATAAGATTTAAAAGATATCATTCTCTTGACAAAATAAAATCATGTCACATATCATAATATTCAATGTTTGCATAATTAAAGAAACATTGAATAAATCATATCACATATCATATTTTATTAGTTGCAAATAACCCACCTTAATATAAAAAAATGGTATACTAAAATTAATTAAAAAAAATTTAACTTTAAATTTTAACTTAAAATAATTACGGTGTGATGTAATAGTTCGTGTATTAATTATTAAAAAAATGGTATACTAAAATTAATTAAAAAAAATTTAACTTTAAATTTTAACTTAAAATAATTACGGTGTGATGTAATAGTTCGTGTATTAATTATGTATGATGTAAATATTTTACTTAGATGTATTTTATTTTAAAAAATATGAAAATGAAGAAATTAGGTAAAGACATAAAGTAGGTAACAATTAAAGACTGATAATTTAAAAAATTAAATATTTATATTAATTTCTAATATTTTATTTTTTTGTTAAAAAAATCTTAAGACTAAAATTTGTAATACGAATCTGACATTTTCCTATGTTGACAAAATTTGAGATCTAGTATTAGTAATATATTTTCATTGTAGTTTTTAATGTATGTTTTTCTTATCCATCCATTATTTTAAAAAACAATTAAATACTTAAAAATAAATATCCATAATTTGAAATTAATCCGATGAATTTAAAAACCTAAATCAAACCAAATGGATTAAATAAAAGGAAAAAGAAGACATCATAGGTGTGTGTTGGTGCTAGGGTTTAAACCTTCGAAGTCGTCGTAGTCTTCATCTTCCTGGTACGCACCTGCGAGATTTCTCTGTCCTCACTCAAGGTATCATCAATCTCATTTTTTTCTCGCAGTTATGGTTGTAAAGGAATTAAGCACGTTCCAATTTGTCTCTGACGTTTTTGAATTGCTTCATTGTTTGTTAGGGTTAGGGATGCGGCGGAACAGTCCTGCATACTACAGTCCTCCGCGGCGAGGATACGGTGGCCGAGGAGGGGGTTCCAATAGGAGGGGATTCGGTGGAGGCAGGCGCAGGGACACCAGCAATGGAAGCCTCTTGGTTCGGAACATTCCTCTCGATTGCAGACCTGAGGAGCTGCGGTTTCCTTTCGAGCGATTCGGACCTGTTCGCGATGTTTACATACCCAAGGATTATTACTCTGGGTGAGCCACTTAAATATTTGGTTATTTCACAACGCCTAGGGTTTACTTCAAGTTAAGAGCTTTTTAGGGCTAGGTTTTGCTTCTGATTCAAATTGAAGGGAGTCTGTTGAGTAGTTAATTGTTTCAGGATGTCAAAGTGCTGCTGGGTGCAGAAGTTAACCTTGATTTTGATTTAGGTCGTGTTTGGATAAACTTCTCAATATACACTTAGCGGAGAATGAAATAAGTTTTTATCATAAACTAAAATTAGCTTATGCATGTGAGAATTTCAACATTTAGAGAAGCTAAATGAGAGAGCTTCTACCAATTAGTTTATGCATATGTCAATTTTAATTTGTGAAAGAAGCTTATTTCACTTTACCTCTATTTTGTACTTTCATGTGTTTTATTGACAAGTTTACCCAAATAGGCCTAAGTGTTATTTTTTAAATTATTGGATTGTTGAATTGATCTTGGACTGGTTTGTCAGGGGGTATGTTGGTTTGAAATTGTTCAAGTTAAAACAAGAACAAGCCCCACGTTTGAAGAGGAGATCTACTAACTCTTTTAACATATTGGTCCTCAAGTGTGTTAGTGTTCATACTTCATACCAAGAGAAATTATATAAATACACAACACAATGAATGCAAGATTGGTTGGTTGGTTGGTTCTTGTCCCAATTGAAGGCTTCGTGAGGAGTTTTTTTTAGTTTGTTGTGGGAGCTTTGAGTTCAAGTGCTTCTTGTAAGTATAAGTGTTGAAGAATTTTTGAAGTCTCTTCCCTTTACTACTTGAGTGTAAGTAAAGGAAAGGCCCGGTTACAACTAAGCTTTTGGATTTTTAGAAGATTTAGTAAATTCAGCATCCACTGCTGTGTGTAAAGAAAGCTATACTAAGTAATGTGATTTGAGGTGGTTTACTGGGCTATGCAAATTCTGCCTAGTCAGCATATTCTACAATCTGTCTGCCAATCTTTTTCTAGCAGTGTTAGAATGAAGCTCCACTTTTTTCCCGTACAGAGAACCTCGAGGCTTTGCATTTGTGCAGTTTGTGGATCCTTATGATGCCTCAGAGGCACAGTACCATATGAACAGACAGATTTTTGCTGGAAGGGAAATATCTGTAGTTGTGGCTGAAGAGACAAGAAAAAGACCAGAGGAGATGCGACACAGGACCAGAGCCAGGTATTTTTTTCTTTTTCTCATCATTGTCTAAATTTTATTTTGGCTTAACTATTTAAATATATTTACATGATTTTTGTATTTTACAGAGGACCAGCAGGCTATGGAGGACGTAGGTCTTCTCATTACGGTAATATCAGTTGTAAAATATATATAACTTGGGCTTTCCTCCATGTTAGATATGAAATTCTGTTCGACCTGCAATTCTTATGCATTTTTCATTCTTCTTTCATGTTAGGACATTTGTCCTTGTAGGGTGAACATGAGAATGAAATGATAGTTTAGATGGATATCTGATTGAATTAATAATTTGATCATCTTTGTTTTGTTGATTTGAAAAATCAGTGTTTACTAGTTATCTAAAAATAATTGTTGTTTGTCATGAATATGACTGTCGCAATAATTAATCTTAAGTGTAGACTTTTGCTTATTTTAATCTGAATTAGCATTAGTGTATTTAAGCCATTGTTTTAATCTAATCTGATGTATGAGAGTAATGGTGTTGTTCTGCTTTCTTATAGTTGTGTATCTGGACTTTGTTATACCGTTAACTTCTATGATCATATTGGTTGCTCCAGTTATTAATAGTGAGGACATCTGAGCCTATATGGAACCTTCCTGTGTCTATAAAGGCTAATTTAATTAACATAGTAGTTAGCTTACTGAAAACCATTTTAAGGATTTCCTTACTTTGGTGCCGGATTCCATCAACCATTGTTGTGATGGGGAACTGGACGCTGCTAACTTGTTAAGTTCAGAATTAATAACTAATTTGTTTCACGGGATGCTTCCATTTTTTTTTGAAGAATTGCGCTGTATTGAAGTTTGTTCTTCTGTTTTCTTGACAAGACCTAGCCTTTTGTTATCAGGGCGTTCTCGATCTCGCTCAGTTAGTAGATCACGCTCACCACCTTATCATTCTGGTTCTAGAAGTCGATATCGTTCAAGGCAAGTTTCTTCAAAGTTCAAAGTGTCTTCGTTTATAGTTCACTGAAGCATGTAATCATGGTTTTAATCTGATATTTATCAGGTCCTATTCTCCTGCTCCAAGACGGCAAAGTGATTACTCTGTTTCCCCTAGGAGGCAAGCAGAGCATCCTAGATCACCAAGAGGTCCTCCCCGGGAGCGAGATGGTGAGCAAAAGCGTAGATCTTATTCTCCTGGATATGGCAATGGTATTGAACAGAATCAAAGCAATGGATATGCTGAGTGAGTCCATCTATTTTCTGTTTAGGTTCTTTACTTGACCATGTGCCTTTATTTTCCCCTTGTGTGTTTACTTATTTATTATCGTTCTATGAAAAAGGAAATCTATGTACAAGTCTGAAGCTGATCGAGGCCAGTGGAAGTCATCGAGATCACCCGTTGGATCTAGATCAAGATCTGCTGACCTGTCACCAAGGC
Source organism: Phaseolus vulgaris (assembly GCF_000499845.2). Lineage (NCBI taxonomy): Eukaryota > Viridiplantae > Streptophyta > Magnoliopsida > Fabales > Fabaceae > Phaseolus > Phaseolus vulgaris. Next base: position 53,445,303 of record NC_023752.2, read on the forward strand.
GTGGAAGATGAGGTAAAATTTCCAGAGTGGGATTTTTTTATATTAGGAGATTGGATTTTCCTTGGGTTTGATTTTGTTTTGATGGTTTTCTTCATGCAGGTTGCAGGCCACTGACAATATGCTGCTGGGCTTCTGTACATTTCCTGCAATTTATTAAGACATTTGCAAAAACCTGTATTTGCTTGATGTTTACGAATACGATGGATGAATGTATAACAACTGACTTCACGTGCGGTTTGTTTTGGACCATTTGAACTTAGCCTACAACCTTGAATTATTTATTGAGATTGCTTTATGACCCTATGATCTTACTTCAACTGCTGCTGTTTTATGAGTGTATCGTTAACTACAAATTGCGAACTAAGAGCATCTCTGGATAGCCGCTCGGGCTCCTCCTACAAAATTAGTTTTGTCAACTTGCTTTTAAACTTTTGATTAAATTTTATGTATGCAAATTCTAATCCAAACTGCACTAAATGCTTAACTAGCCACTAAAATAAAATAACACTTTTCCCACGAATTTTCACTGAAATCTGGACCCTTGATTTGATAAACACCTTGAATAAATGTTTATTCTTGGAAAGCCTGTTAAATATAATTGCGTGATTGTGGCATTTTACAGACCAGAATTCTGAAAGGTCGAGTAGCTTTGGACAATTCTTGCTCGACCCCGAATTTGTACTTAAATCTTATAATTATTCAATTGCTAAGTAAAACTATGTAACATTCTAAAAGTTTTAAAGATTTAATTATATAAGTTAATCTCCATTATTGGTTTCACCTCTAGTTATTTGGACCTAAATAAATAAGCCACATGCAAATTCAAGGTTGTTGTTATGTTTTCATGGCTGTTGGTTTTGAGGTTCAACTAGGAATATGATAGCTTAATGTGTTGCTGAGTACAGAACCATTTGAAGCACCTTAAAAAGGTATTATCAGCTATAATCTTATTTCTATGTGTTGTGAGAACTCAGAAGCAGGATTCACGGGAAAAAGGAACTTTCAAGCTCAAGGTATGAATTTTACAAGATAATGACTTTTAGCCCATATTTTTAGTTCTTGTGATTTAAACATAGTTTGAAGCACCTTAAAGTGTGTGAAGAGCTGGAATCACTAGCTCTATGAGATGAGAACCCAAAAGCAAGACTAATAGTAGAAAGAGTTTCCAAGTTCAAGTCATGATTTTTAATAAGCTAAACAATTTCTGGCCAACATTTTCCTGGGACATATATACTATCCCTATATTCTTGGCGTGTTTAACTTTTTTCATAGTGTTTTTATTTTCTGTTTTATAATATTCAAGAATATTCATCACTTTACTTTTTATTTTAATAGTCGAATCTAGTTTTAGTTTTATATTTATTTTCAAAGGTTACGTAATCTTGCTTTCGTAGTACTTGCAGAAAACATTAACTTTTCAAAATAACTCAAACTCATTGAGCATTTTCAACTTCTTTTAATTTTAAGAAAAATGGAGTTGCTTACTTCTGCTCTGAACAATTTTTTTCAGAAAATGACATTTTCTAGAAGCTACTAATTTCAATTTTTAAAAATTGTGTTGATTGCTAATGATTAATATATTTATTCTGTAAGTTTAAGAAACATTTTTTTTATCTTGGTTGACTCAAATACCGCAAAACAAAACATTCATATATATATAACAGCACAACGTGTGAATTATAGAACAAGTCATTAAAAAGTGGAATGACGTGTGACAACATTGCGTACTTTCAAGGTTGCTGACTTTTAATTTTCAGTTAAAATAATTTCACTTGTTTTCACTTAGATGACGTAAATTTTTGCTTTTCCTATCAATTTCTTAAATTAATTAGTAATTAATAGCATGTTTTAAATGGAAATTATTAAATAGTATTACTAATATATAAGCAGGTTATTATCATGATTTGAGAAACTTTCTGTAATAAAAAGAACGTTTGCGAGTTTTGTTTGTCCTCAGAAAATGCATCTTGCTGAATTAGGGATGATATGAGGACTTTGTTATTTTTTTTTCTGTGCTTTGTAATAGCAAATTTTAATCAGACGTGATAAACATTTTACGAGGGGATTAGAATAAATCTATTCAGAGGTTTACACATTTGTCTTCGTTTGTATTACTTGATGTTCATTTTGACCATTTAAGGTTTCTTTCTTCATTGTAAGCCAGGGAAGGTTCTAGAGAGAGAGAGAGAGAGAGATGGCATTTGGGTTCATGGAGGTGCAGCTGGTGAAAGCAAAGGGTCTTCATGAAACCGATGTCTTTGGTACATTGAATCTTTAGCTCAGATTCCTTTCTTTTCTCATTTTTCTTTTCCATTTTATGTTCCTTTTGATTACTTGAACCTTTTCTTATTCTAAAATTGGGATTTTTCTAATCATTCATTCATCAGTATTCAACTCCTTGTTCCCATCATTCTGATCTGAATCATCTGACATCTCAATTCCTTGAGTCCAGTTTAATTTAGATGGACTCAAGGCACTGCTATGATGATTTTCTTCTTGATTAGTTGTTCTTCACTTAAAAGGAAGTAATTAATGAAGTGCTCACTTTACATGCAATGGTTTAATACCTTTTTATTATCTGATTCTAACAAGGTGCTGTTTGTTTTTTGTTAATCTGTTTTCTTTTGTTGATAGCTCATATGGATCCGTATGTCCTGTTACAATACAAAGGTCAAGAGCGCAAGAGCCGTGTAATTCATGGTTAGTTAGATGCTCATTTTCCTACAAATTTGTATAGCATTAACTATCAAGTCTGGAAATGCTTAGTATTTCACGGTTATTGTGTGGTGTGTGCTAAACTGTATAGCTTGGCATGGAGGAATAGGTAAAACTTTTTATCACCGATTACAATGATCGCCTGTGACATGCCATTGATAGATTTGGTTTCTTGAACTATGTATTTTGAAGTTCTTAAATTCATTACATGATTGGCTGTTCTTATGAGGGAAACCCTAGCAAATCAAAGTTCAATTACTTCAAGGTAGTGGTTAATTTCCCCAAAAGAGTACAAGGATTAATTTGGAGAGATGCATATATTTGACACATAAATGGACTCAGTTTAAAATTCTTCTTTAAACTGTAGTTCATACAAGATATTGGATCCACTCACCTACACAGCATATTCATATACACGACCTCAAAACTTGTGAGAAGCTTTTCCCATACTTAAACTTCGTGTGAAATTGCTCAATCATTTCATTCTCTTGGTGAGATTACAAGAGTGGAGAAAAGGAAATGTAAAGCAAGAATTTTGTTAGGCCAATTCTAGCGAACATGCAGTTCATCTGCAAGTGGTATGCTTTTTCTGATGCAATATGTGTTTTCTTCCTTCTTTTTTTTATGAAGGAATTAAGATTTTTGTAATTAGATGCTTAGAGCTCAAGAATCTCAAGCTAAAAGGGCACCACAGGAGGGAATAAGAATTAAGGACTGTCAGACCTGGAGTTTTATCCCTTCATTTCTCTTCCCTCCCTTCCCTATGTGTGTATTTCGCTCTGACCAAACTTAAATAAAGTTCCACAACTGTTTTTAGTGTTGTCCAATTAAAATTGAAGTTCACTTCAATAATCTATGTTGACCTCTCTGATAGAAACCTTTATTATGTGGATTTCTGGTGTGAGCCTCTAATTCTAATTGAAGATTAACACTAAAAGCAACTACAAAACTGTAACTAGTTTTTTTCCTTCACTATTTCCTTTGTTGAAGGAGATGGGCAAGCAAAAGCAGAATAAGTGTGTTTTCTTCCCTTTTTCAACCGCCTGATAATGTTTGCTAAAGCATCAAACTCACACATACGTTGAAACACTAAAATAGATAGTGGGTCTTACTAGCTTCAAAGTAACATACATGCTAATAAAAGCTGAGATGGATTTTCAGTTGTTGTTTTTTTCCATGAATAAGCATTTGGTTAGATGACTTTTTTTATTGATGCAGAGGGAGGCAGAAATCCTGAATGGAATGAGAAGTTTGTATTCAGAGTAGAATATCCTGGATCAGGTGACCAATACAAGCTCAACCTTGTAATCATGGACAAGGATGTATTTTCTGCAGATGACTTTGTTGGCCAGGCTGCGTAAGACTTTCCTAGCTTCTTAAATATACTGAATTTGCCAAGACGAGTTGCTCTTATTGACTGAATGAAATTGTTACTAGTACCTCTCTGTCTCAAAAGTCTCAAAATATGTAGTTTAAAGTTTTTTCACACATATTGATAATAACAATAAATATGTCAACAATTTCTCCAAATTCATTCTCTCAAGAAATACATTGCTTTTATCACCTGGAAATACTAACACTTGGGAAAAATTTTAAGAAGTTAAAATTCAAGTCATCTTGATACGAAGGAATCACCATGTTAGTTTCTAAATTCTCATCTTAACTTTTTGTTAAGAATGCAATTAAGCTTTTTTGATTCCTCTGTATCCAATGAAGAAGGGTGGCACGTAATGGAATAATGAGAAGGTCACCCTTCCTTAAACCGGGATCATGAGAAAAAGATCATAAAGCATATTCTTACTTTTATTTCTTGTTCATAATAAAGGGTCAATTTTCTGTATCCAGAGTATATGTAAAGGATTTATTGGCAGAAGGAACAGAGAAGGGATCAGCTGAGCTTCGTCCTCACAAGTATAGTGTGGTTCGAGGAGACCAATCTTACTGTGGTGAAATTGAAGTTGGTATAACTTTCACCTTAAAGGTAATATTTTAGTTTGAGAGTGCTCATATTTCTTGTTATGCAAACAACAGCAAAGAATGTAAGCTTGAGTTCATATGAAAAAAACATGCTAGTTAGTTGTTATGCACAATGGAAAATTTGAAATGAAGTATTGTCAACATGTATGTTAGGACTTTAGGAGTTTCTTTAATGTTGTTCTTGGAATTCACAGGAACAGGAATATGATGATGATGATGATGCTGGAGGATGGAAGCAAAGTGGCTTTTAATTCAGTGTGCTTCAGATATGGATTTTGAACGGAACATTAAGTCTTTTTTGTATGTAGTTGAATATGCAGATTTTGAAATCCCTTCTAGTGACTGAGATGTGATGAAAACACTTGGCATTAAGATGGTTGTTAATGAGTTTAATCGTAAAATTTTAATCATCATACACTGAGTGAATGTACATAATAACTAGATGGAACTTTGGTCTCTGATTAAAAACACTGGATTATCTGACACCAAATTATATTACTTAGTGTTTAGCGATAAAAATAGATGCCATCAACTCACATACAAGATCAATCTGGACTAAAACTTAACCATTAATTAAAATCACATATTATTTCCTTTTCAAAGTCAAATTTATTACAATTCTTATGATTTATCTACAAATTAGAAATCATAGTTCAAAACAGTTTTTATATGAAAAATATAAAAAATGAACAAAAATCTCAACTTATACTTATTTGTTATTCTATAATCATTTAGTTTAAAATATAATATAACATTTCCACTTTAACAACTGAAAAACGTCTTAATTCTGTATTTCAAACAAAGTGTCAACAAGAATAAGAAAATCAACCATTTAATTTCAAAACATAAAATCTCATCCAAATTTACAAATCCTAATGCCATTTTTTATTAACTTCCTTGTAAATTTTCTCTTTTTAAAAAAAATCTATTTCTAGAGCATAGCATGAGCTGAGGATACTCAAAGATCTTCTAAGTTACTTTCAAAAAGTCAAACTTAACAGACAAATATATACTATTATAGATTTAAACTAACACAAATTATTTTCTTAATTGATCATACATACGAGAGATTCCTGTGACCACATGCACACAAAAGAAAGAGAGCTAAAAAACTAAAAGGAATAAAAAATTTACTCTTACCAAAATTTTGTCAGGTTAAAATACAATTATTTTGAGTTACTCTTAGCTCATGGCTTCAAAAAGAAAACAAAGACAAAGGATTGTCAAAAAAATTTAGAGTGAAAAAAAAAGGTGTTTACAAAATATGTTCTCTAAACATGTGCAAAGAGCTTCATCGCCAGTAAATAAATTTCGCGCTACTGATTTTTTTTAGAACATCTCTTTACATCAGTTATTTAAAAATGTTAAAAAACATACACTATCATTTTCATGCTGTTAGGAAAAAAAATGGATTTATGATATTATTTTCCCTGATGTGAAACTTAATTAGTTTAATTGGGTCAAATTTCTATAAGATAGAAGTTGGTATGTAAAAATAAAATTATAACTTTTTGAGGAAGTTTTTTCAAGAACTCAAATGACATATCAAACAGACAAATATAAATATCACAAATCTTTTTTGGAACTTTCATCATAAAATTTGACAGTAGACTTAGATATTTTTCTAGTATTTTAATTACAATAATCCAATATAATACTCCTCTATGAACGAATATATAATATAACAAACCGTAATATAATGTTGTAACAAAATGATAATATTAATATAATTATAATAAAAACTACAGCCCCACGTATTAGAAAATAGCACCAATATAATATAATAGAAAGCTTAAGAGAGTTATATGGGCATTTATATATCCAACCCTCAAAAATCGGTGTCACAACCTTAAATTAGTTTGTTAAAGAGAAACAAATTTTCAAATTCTTTTTGTATCAATGTGTTAAGCTACATAAAAATTAATTTGCTTTAGGTTTAATATTTTTTTTTAAAATATTATTTTTAACAAAACTAATATATTAAAAACATTTTATTACGTTTATTCAAATAACTATTTTCAATTCAACTTTTGATTTTATAATGTTACCTTAACATGTTCTAAAGTTTTTTTAAAAAGAAAACAAATTATCTTTAAAATATATATTTTAATGAATGAAAATTGTATATATATATATATATATATATATTAATTCACTTTATAACATATAACAATATTCTACAAAAATCAACTAGCTTCAAGGAAATCCTAATTGTTTGATGTATTCCAAAATATAGACTAGCAGACATTTCATAGTGAGTAGGTTGAACTGGTCATCAAAACTTATATGACACCAAACAAAGTTAATTAGGTTTGTCATCAGTCAAATTCAAACCGATTCTACCCTAAGAAAAAGACTCGTCTTCAAAACGAGTCTGCTACAGAAACTCAAGGGAAAAATAAAGGTAAAAAACTATAAGTTAATTTTGAATTTGTCACACGAGGTTACTAATGAGAATTATTTAACAAGGAAGCACATGGCAGCCCTTCTGGACCCTCCTTCACCCAATAAAGAGTAGAAGACTAAAAGTCTTACTAAGTCATTTACTTCTGCTTTTGATTGTGAATACTTTTCATAGAAAACAGTACTTAGTTGTCCTTTTCAACAATTTATTAAGGCCAAATGACATTAATTTATTTCCGTAGCTTTCTGGAAATTGGAAGACCAAGTTTGAGGTGCATGCGCGTATGGTCTTATCCTATTCATACTTTGATTTTTTGTACAATGCCAAAGTCTTGGTCATGCACTGGAAGCCCTATATAAGCAAACACAAGGCTACCATTTTTCCAACTTCAACACTCATAAACCTAAAACAGATATTACTTCTCTATTAAGCACATCTATTGTAAGAATTTGGAGAATTAGAATCTTCACTCTTCAGGAATAGAGACATGGCAACTGGTTTCATGGAGGTGCAACTTGTGAAAGCAAAAGGCCTACGTGACACTGATATCTTTGGTATCTACATATTATTATTAACAACTACCTTTGTCTTGTTTTGTCTTCAGAAAACATCAGTGTTTTTCTGAGTTTTCCTCTTCTTTTCTTTAAAAACTCAAATCAATGGATAAGAACTTTTTAGTACATGTCTAATGAAGCTAATTAAATTAAGCTGAATCAGACATGGTATCAGTAATATGCTAGAATGGTTGGTTTAATCTTTTACTTTGTTGATAGGTAAAATGGACCCCTATGTTCTGATACAATACAAAGGCCAGGAGAAAAGGAGTAGAGTTGCTAGAGGTACGTTTATGCCCTATATATTCAAGTCCTTATATCTTTTTCTTCAATTTGCAAGAAACTTGGGTAGCTTTAACAATGTGCATGGCATATTATAGTTGTCCAAAAGATTGCTTAAACTTCGTTTTCATTTGGACCCATCAGAAACAACTTTAATGCAGAGTAATGAAAATCATGAGATGCATAATAATTTATGGTTTTAAGTTTTTGTTGAACGTAGTCTTGCATGGTGTTTTGTGCAGGGCAGGGCAAGAATCCGGTATGGAATGAACAGTTTATGTTCAAAGTAGACTATGTTGGATCAAACGATCAACACAAGCTCATCTTCAAAATCATGGATAAAGATTTATATAAAGACGACTTTGTTGGAGAAGCCATGTAAGAGTTCAATGGCTTCATTATAAATTTCATGTCACTATAACAATTTACTTAGTTCACGATTTTAAAGAGAAAATTGTTGTTTTGTATGTAGAGTCCATGTGGGGGATTTATTGGCCCAGGGAGTAGAGAATGGAGGAGCAAAGCTACAAACTCTAAAGTATAGAGTGGTTCGTGCAAACAAGTCTTATTGTGGAGAAATTGATGTTGGTGTTACTTTTACTCCAAAGGTATTCTTCGTAAAATTGCATGATCTACTTAATTATGAATTATACTATTCCACCCAATGATTAATTAAATGTTAAAATGGTAATGAAATTTACGTTAAGATTAATTAAATTTTGTTTGGATTGGTGCAGGTGGAAGACAAATTTGTTGAAGAAGAGATAGGAGGATGGAAAGAAAGTCACAAGCATTTCTCGAAGATTAGCAAGGCTAACATATGAAAACCATGTTTTGGATTGTCATTTTCAATTCCACGTTATTTCATTTTTTAATTCTTTTTAGCAAGACACATTTAACAAATAATTGTATTATCAACTTAGTTTAATTTGTATTATTCCATCGTTTATACTTTTTAATATCATTTTCGTTATCCCAAATCTGAATTCTCAATTCACCCTTTTGCTTCATGATGGTTCATCATTGGTTAACCTACTTTATGCTATACAACAAAATTGAATGCGCAGATATAATATATAACTTATGTATTATGTATGTATATATATGATTATAATTAATTCAATGAGAAATATTCACTAATCAATCATATTTTTTTAAATATTTTAACATAAATTCAACAACTTATAAATACATATTAATTAATTTTATGTGAAGTTCTCACTCCATTCTCTTATTTACTTTTATATCCATATATTTTATAATTTATCTAGTTTTTACTAAAGGTCGATTTTTAAGATAAATCTCCCATCAAACTTCATCAACTATCACTACCTCGGAAGTATAAACTCCACTTTTTAAAAAGACCACTTTTCCATTTAAGAGACTCGCAATCGTTTCTGATAACAACAATTATAAAATATCCTCATTAATTAATCTTACATAACTTTCAACATATAATATATACAGAACTCAACACAAAAATGTAAATTCAAATTATCGTAGATAAATGACAATGTGGCTTATTATTAAAGAATATTGAGTACAGAATACACTTTGAATTGGATCGGTTTTAAATATAGAGACAAAAATTTAATCCATTCCATACTTTTCAATTTTTGATTTCACATCAACAAAAATTGCATACTATAGTAAATCAAAATCTAACACTAATAATGAAAATCCAATAATAATTAGTGGTGGTCTCAGTTAAGGAAAAGTGAAAGCTGTATAGTTTTAGAGTGAAATTGCGTGAATATGAGTAATTGAAACCTATTAGAAGACCGTGAGTCAACTCCAATATTTTCTAAAACCTATTTGTCCTACTTGGTACACACGTTTCTTTCATCAACAAGAAACTTTCGTAAAACAAAACAAAGACCAACTCTAAATTTTTAGTCTTTAATGCCAAGTGACACAGTTCATGAAATATGGGACGTGTGGTCCTATTCATACTTTGATTTTATTTTTGGTGAATATTCGTACTTTGATTTTGTACAACGCTAACTTGACAAGTATTGGTCTAATAGCTGCTCATGCTAAGGACCCTACATTATATAAACAACCACAAGCTCACCACACTTTCCAACTTTTCTATTCATAACCCTAAAACATATACTTCTTAAGCTCGTTAATTATAAGAGAATGCTGAGTTAGAATCTTTACTATTCGGGTGACTTAGACAACATGACCATAATTGGTTTGATGGAGGTGTAGCTTTTGAAAGCTAAAGGTCTCAAAAAGATTAATTTAATCCATCAAGTTTTTGTTCGTATTTTAATTTTATAAACTTATTTTGGACTTTTTCCTCCTGTGAGTTTCTCGGTAAATTCTTCATCCACCTCCATATATTCTACCTCCATATTAATTATGAAAACCAGTTTTAATCTTTTTAATTATTTTAAATATAATTTACCAGACTGGGTTAAAATTAACACTGATGGGACTGCTAGGGGTTATCCAGGTCTTGTCGCTTGTGGAAGTATTTTCCGTGGGAGTATGGAGGAGTTTATTGGAGTTTTCTCTGTGTTTCTTGACGTTCAGACTGCTTTGGTTGCTGAATTTTATAGAGTTATATATGCTTTGGAGGAAGCTCAAAAGTTGGATCTTACTAATGTCTGGTTGAAATGTGACTCTGCCTTAGTTTGTGTTGCGTTTACTGTTAGGACAAATGTTCCTTGGATGTTTCGTAATCGATGAAATACTTGTCTTAATTACTGTTGAAAAATCAGGTTTAGGGTTACTCATATTTTTCGTGAAGGGAATGTGTGTGCTGATAAGTTGGCTAATTTAGGATTTATTCATAGAGAATCCTTTCATTGGTATAATAGACTTCTATTTAGTCTGTTCTTAAAATTCTTTATTAATAGGTATAGTCTACTTATGTATCGTTTTTGTTAACATATGGGTTTTGGTCTAGTCCCCCATATTTTTGTATTTTCTTTCTTTTTCTTTTTTTTAATAATATTTTTTTCATGTGATGACAAATGATTGTTGTTACTTGAGGTATCAGCCTAACTGAGATGTCAAGTAGCATAGTGATGTCTAACATAAAAAAAATTTATATAAAAAAAAGTATAACTCACATCTTTAAATAACTTCAGTTGCACTTCGTCATCTCATACCTTTCTTCCAGTTGAAGGTTATAAGAAATCTCAATGCATATTTATGAAGAGAGACTAGAAACCTCGAACTGTTCATCTAGACCTAGTTGATCCAAGAGAAGGACTGTATTGTACTTCAACTACCGTCGTCGTTGTAACAAGAGAATGAATAGTTAAACTAAAATTGAACTAAAAAGAAAAATCTAAGTTATAATATTTGTTTAAAGTGAATTTTGTTGTGAACAGATTAACATTTCAATTGAAACATTTTGTTTTTATGTTTTTATTTTTTCTTAATTTACCTTCCATCATTTATGTTTGTATAGTTCTCTCTTTTTTGGGATTATGGTTTGTGTGATGGATGCTTATATAGAGAGTTTGTTAGAGTTTCTCTACTGAGTTTGTTAGAGTTTCTCTACTAGAAAAAGGTACCAAAATTCTTGGCAGTACATGCCAAATAATATATGTTCACAAAGCACTTGCAAAATTTGTCATTCTTGCATGGAGTAATTACTTTATATAATGGCTCTTGAAATCTTATTTTGTGATACAAAATAATAGAAAATAGTAGGTGACAATATGAATTTCGGGTTATAAAAAACCAAACCAGATTAAATATAAATTAAATTATAAACCAAATCACTCTTTTAAAATTAATTAATTTAGTTTTTGACCAAAGAGTTTAAATTTATGAGAAAAATTGTTATAAGAGTAGATTTGTGACACCATGCCTTTTCAATGTGGACTAAGCAATCACACTCTCAAAATAAATTATGGACAAATATTTTTATGGGATAATCCAATAAAAAACACTGATGTAAATTTATCTCTAATTCAATTTCATAAAACTGATATTTCAAAATTTGGTTTCATCTCTAGCCATATAAAAAAAAAGTTAATATATGTTTACTTTTAAAGTCTATGAATATATATATATATATATATATATATATATATATATATTACCAATACAACATATTTATTATTTAAACAATTGCAAGAAGAAAGTAAAATTTATTTGCCGTAAATTAGCAGAGCCAACATATGAAAACGAAATGTAGATAGAAAGTAGTTTTAGAATAGTGATTGTGCAACACATTTCATTAGTTTCAATAATGTATTATTTCATTCTTTAATTATTTTAGCAAGTACAAGCAATCAAAATAAATGTATTAAAATGTTACTATCAAATTAGTTTGTATTATTCTCATTAATTGTCTCAAATGATAATTAATTGTCTCAATTCAACATTTCCATCATTTTTAACTTGCCTTACACTAATTTGTCAAAATAAAAGTAGCAGCACAAACTAATTATAATGGCATAGATGTCTGGTATCAATAATCTCACAACATCCAAAACTTTTACTTGTAATTAATAGTGTAAATAAATATAAATAGTTTATAATTTATAACATTTCAACTTGCTCACTAAACTCATAATTGATAAAAAAAATTAATATAATTATCTTCAACCATCAACTATATTATACTGATAAAATAATAAATAAAAATATTTAATCATATCTCACACAAATAATTATACATGCAACTCGATTGAAATATTAATTCAACCCACCTTATTTCTTTTGCAAATTCCATAATGAACATCCTGAATTAATGTTGTAGGTGTAACATGTTCAAGTCCTTTTCTTTAATTAATGTTTTAGAAAAGACTGAGATTTGAAATAAAAAATAATGTCAAAAAGTTTTTTAGAGTTATTTTTTTTTTACTTGTACATATTTGCCTGGGTCTCAGTCACTCAAACAAAATATAAAATAATTCATAAGTTTTATGTCAACTAATTTAATTTAACCTATTTTCACAGGTCAAATGCTAGATTTGGTAAAAAAGAGTGGATCCACTCATTTATGAATATTTGGTTTGACTTTGAATTTAAAGTGGATTGTATTTTGCAAACTAAATAATGTTTGAAATAATTTCTTACATGTTTTACATATTACACATTACACTGCATACTTATCTAAATGAGATCTTTATCTTAATTTTGTAGGTCATAATATTTTACTAGTCTAAACACTCTATTCAAAAAGTTCACTCAAAGGTTTAAGTTGGTAAAATGAATGCTTAAATTAATTTTATATAATCTTGACTTAATATTAATATTTTAAATAATTTTTATATTAATTTCTTTCAATAAAATACTTATATATATATACACATATATGATTTGAATTTTTTTTAACATATTGGAACAAAATTATAAGAGTTGAACTTTAGACACTCCTTTGTTTGAACAAGCATCGTTGTTTTGATAAATTTTACAGAATCTACAATTATAGTTCTTAATTTTTTTTCACAATTTTAATCTGATAATTTTGAATTATCAATAATTCCAGTCACTTGAACTGAAAATTGAGCGAAGTCAATAATAAATTGTGTAATGTATTATTTAATGTTAAAAAATTTATAATAATTATTTGAGATAATCAAGTCAAATCTATATATCACAAACAATTTTAAATATATTCAAAAACTGATTTTTTTTCCCAATATAAATTAGTTTATAGTCATATATTAATCATTCTAATATTTGTATTGGAAATCTCACTATATTATAAATATAATTTTATTTTTCAAAGATTACTTACTCAATCTCAACAAATTACTTGAATAGTCTTATATCTTAGTTGATCTTCATGGAACAAAATTCAACCATTTATGATTGGAAAATCTTATAAAGATGAATCACTCTCTGATCATCATTTAATAAAGTTTGATAATTCATCTAAATCATTCAAAAATTGGATCCTCCATATGGTTCCAATTAATCTTCCGATACTATAATAAAATAAAATAAATCAAAATTGTATGATAAAACTAAGAAAATAAAATTAGGATAATTAAAAACTAAATGTGAAAAAACATTAGAGACTAAAATTGCGAACTTTATAAAATATAGAAACTAAAATTACTTTATACAATAATTTTCAAAAAAAATAATATTATGCAATAAAAAGTGTTATCTTCTTAAAGGTATTCTTTGGCTTTTATGCATAAATAATTTCCTTAGAAAGTTAAGAGTACGTAAACTCCATAGCTTCAATGAATTGAGTTAAAAAAAATTAAAGATGAGACCAGACCATATCCACGATGATTCCAAGCAACAGTTTTCTGTCAAAATTGTTTTGATACTATTAATGTTTTGAAGACATTTCAACCAAACTGAGTCAGAAAATGGACACTGTAAATTATAAATTAATAAATCCAACAAAAAAGAACCATTTTCTTTTAAGCAAGACAAATACGTAGCAGCCTTTCCTCCCTTCTAGAAATATTACCACTATTCATTATCTATTGATTTTATTCATGATTAGTTTTTTTTATTCAGTGGGTTGGTTAAGAACACGTATAAGACTATTGGATTATAGATATATAATTATGTTTCATTAGAAAAAAAAGTACATAGTTGGCACTTAATTATGTACTAGTGGTAATTTAACAAGTATTTGTGTAAGGTTTAATGGGAAGACCAAGTGTGTGGTCCTATTCATACTTTGATTTTGTAGAATGTGCAAGTCTTGGTCATATCAAAGGCTCATGCTAAGGACCCAATATAAACATTTCCAACTTTAACGCTCATAAGCCTAAAACAGATACTTCTCAAGCACGTTGCAAAGTTTGCTGAATTACAATTAGAGTCTTCAGAGACACAGATAATAACATGGCAATTGCTTTCATGGAGGTGCAACTTCTAAAAGCAAAGGGCCTGCATAACTCTGATATCATTGGTATGTAACAACTCACTTTGCCTAACATTTTACACTACTTCTTAATTATTAATATAGAGTGTTATTTACTCACCAATTTGTGTTGTTTACTTATTTACCTTTGGTGATAGGTGAAATGGACCCTTATGTTCTGATACAATACAAAGACCAAGAGCAAAGGAGTAGTGTCGCCATTGGTATGTTCTGGTGTAACCAAGTCCATGTTTGAATCTCCCTTATGACAAGTTACTTATTTTTTGCTTTTAGAAGAAACTTACCTATATTTGAATAGAGATCAGATACCTTTCAAACTGTGCATAACATATTTGTGTTCAAATCACTGCTTAAATGCAGAGACCTTTCAACTATGATTAATTTAGTTAAATAGTTTTTTTCACAGCTAAGCCTAACTAATAATGATAAGAAATATGATTAGAGTTTTGTAATGCTTAACCTTTTTGGTTAAACACAGTCTTGAATCTTGAATGGTGTCTTGTGCAGGCCAGGGCATAAATCCGGTATGGAATGAGAAATTTATCTTCAAAGTAGAATACCCTTTATCAAATCATCAACACAAGATCATCATCAAAATTATGGACCAAGACTTGTATACAGATGAGTTTGTTGGAGAATCCATGTAAGAGTTCTTTATAAAACACTATATTATTTTCTTGATTAGTTTGTTGTTTGTAATAATATATAGTAATAATGAAAGTTTTCATTTATAATTCTAAGTGAGCCTCACTTTTTATTAAATATTCATAGTTTAAAAGGGAAATTTTGTTTTATTATATGTAGAATCCATGTAGGGGATTTATTGGCCCAAGGAGTAGACGATGGAGAAGCTAAACTACAAACTCTCAAATACAGAGTGGTTCGTGCAAACAAATCTTACTGTGGTGAAATTGATGTTGGTGTTACTTTCACCCTACAGGTATTTTTCACATTTTTGTAAAGTATAAATATATGTTACCAATGTAACATTTTTTCAAGTATGTAAACAAAAATTACCTTTAACATGTTATAATCCACGAATAACTATCCAAATGCTAAGGTTTTTCAGCATGGATAGTTATGAAATTTATGTTCCTAATTGGTTTCATGCAGGTGGAAGACGATTATGAAGAACGTGAGCACTATCTACCACAGATTAGCAAGGATATAGGATATAGAAAAAAGTAATGTTCATCAGAATTTTGATTTTGGATGGCAGTTGTTCTGTGTAATAGATTAAATCATTTTCATTGTATTTCAATTTTTTTTAATTCTTTTTAGAAAGATACATTTAATAAATTGTTGTGCTATCAAATCAATTTGTACTATTCTCTAACTTATGCTTATTAAATGGATTTCATTACTTCAGTTTAAAACAAATAATGTAGTATGAATTGTAATTAGAATATATTTAGAAAAGCATGCAAAGTAAAAGCATGAAGCCGACTTAGCTCAGTGGTAGAGCGCGTGGCTTTTAACCACGTGGTCGTGGGTTCGATCCCCACAGTCGGCGTTTTACTTTAAATTTTGTTTTCACATTTTTTGTTATTTTCTAAAAAGTGTTTTGTTGATTGGTTCATGGTATTCACGGTACAACCACTTCATTCATGGGGTTCACGTCACCACCACCAAATTCAAACCTTGGGTGATGAAAAATCCAGTTCCAACATTCATGAGATGATCATGATGCACTTGAAACCCAAGACAGATTCTCCACCGTCCCATTCCACCGCACATTCTCACTTATAAATTTACCACTTCCACTTTTCATGTTTTTTATCACTCTTTGAAATTTAAGGGTCATAATCATCGATCTTGTTCACCCCCTCTAATTTTGTAGCTAACTATACTCTTTAATGTCACCCACTAACAACCAATTATTACATTAATACATATGAACTTCTTGACTGCCACCAATTTCCTCACACCAAAAATATATATTTCTTACTTTAAAGTCAAAGGGCTCTTTTGGATTCACACAAGCAATGAAATTTGAAGACTATCTCATGGAGAAAAGCCAAGAGCCTCACACTAGACAAGGCCTTGAGAAAGAGGTGAGTGAGAGCAACTTGCCTCATTTGGATCATTGTTTCTCCAAAATCCATTCATGATATGCATATTCCTCTTAAGAAAAGACCATAAGAGATTGGTACATATATATAGCTTAGGATGTTTGAGTAATGTTTTCTGATTATGATTTCCTTTATTTCTTATGTTGTCTCAGGTTGTCCAATTGCAAGCTCAGTTGAAGTGTGAAGAGGCACTCAATAGCATCTTAAGTTGTGCTCTTCATGGACCTGTTTTCTCTCTTCCACTCATTCCCCCATTGTTTCCACCTCAGGTATAGTATAAACAAATACCTAACATAGTAAATATATAATGTTCATTTTTTTATATGATATATTTTACATTGGATTATTTTGACTTAATTGGTTGCAGATTCGGAATCTTCTTCAAGAATTGGCAAAGGTTGAGGAAGAGATCATGATGCTAGAAAGAAAAGTTCAGGAACTGAAAGTTTTATTGTTCCAGGAGAGATACCAGAACATAGATTTGGAAATACACCATAGGAGACAGCCTAAACTACATAAGGAGTTCCGAGGATCGTCAAGGTATGGTTCAATGATTACGGAGCAGAGGTCAAGTTCTCTCAATTATGAAGTCATAAGTAAAGAAAGAAAGATAAGCAATAGAAGAGCCTCTCTAGTTTCTGCATTGGATTTCCATAGCCTATTTTCCACACCAAGAAGGTCAACAGGTAAACACGTGGCACTACTAACGCCACATTTGGCTTCACAAATATTTCCCTATATTTATTTTTTCTGCCGTTGAAGATCTCATTAAACCAAAACAGTGTACCATGTAATCATCATTTCATTAGTTAGATTTTGGGATTGAACAAACCATGCATAATGCTTTTTGTAAGTACAAAATAACTCCAGTAATTCTAAAACTATTTTCTGTGATTGAATTAAGCATATATCTAAATTCTCAGATGCTTTCAAGAGTGATTATAAAAGAGCACTTTGATTCCTATTTTGAAAACATCCTTAATCTTGTAAAAGTCTTTTAAACTAACAAAAATACATTTGGCTTTTTTGTGATTTTTCTGTGGCTCAATTTTCTCACAATGTGGTTTGGATATGTGTTGCAGAATATGAAGTGCCAAGAAGGAGTAGTAGTATGATAGCAAGAGAATACCCTATCCATATAGAAGATGCCATTGAGAAACCAAATGAAATGTCAGAAGAACTGCTTAAGTGTCTGATAGGCATTTTTCTGGAATTAAACAAAGCATCATTGGACAGAGAAGAATCGGAAACTGTCCCTAGACTCACTCTTCCATGCATGAAGTCCACTGGCTTGATAACAAAGACCTCATCAAACAGCAAGGCACCTTCAAATAGCAATGTCTCGTGTCTTGATCCTTATGGCATATCATCAGATTTGGATTGCAGAGCAAGAGATGTAGGACCTTATAAAGACTTCATTCAAATCACTAGGAGCTCATTGGACATAGACCGCTTTTCACAATGCCTGCCAGCATTCAGGAAATTGAGGTTGATTTTTACCTTTATTAGAGCCTTGGTTCATTTCATTTCCTGCACAAATATTTGAAAACAGGAAATAGAGTGAAACATTGTCTACATGTGGTTGTGTTATACTACCTTCAAAGCCCATTTCTTCTTATTATCTATTTCCTCTTTTATAGGGTGTTGATGAATAAGCTATGTGATGTGGATTTAAGTTTCTTGACCTACAAGCAGAAGTTGGCGTTCTGGATCAACATCTACAATGCCTGCATAATGAATGTACTGTAAGGCATTTCATTTCAAGCCTTCATTGACATCATCTTATCAAACATCTCTGCGTGGTAAATCTCAGGAACCTTTGTGTTTTGGTCTAAATACAGGCATTTTTAGATCATGGCCTTCCTTCTAGTCAGGAAAAACTGTTGTCTCTTATGAATAAGGTATGTCAATGTCAATGTCAGTGAAAAGTCTAGAGTTACTGAACAATGTTTTTTTTCTTCTGGAAGTTATGAAGCATGAACAGATACTTTCTCTTAGCGATTGTGGTAATATTATTATTAACTACGCAGCAATGTGCTGACACAGGCTGCAATGAATGTTGGCGGGATTGTACTGAATGCTCTGGCTATCGAACACTTTATTCTTCGGCACCCATGTGAATCAAAACATGTATGATATATATTTTATTTATGCAACAATAACTTCTCAAATCACTGCACTATAGCCTTCCTTTTAACTTTATTTTCTTTTCAATTCTAAGGTAGGAAGCTACTCGTCTTAACCTTTATTACTTTCTGAAATTAACTTAACATCCAATGATTTTAGATTCTATAAAAAAACAATTTGTGAAAACTCAGGCAACATAAAAGTTTGAAATGATAAACTTTGAGCTGTGGTTTTGT
The DNA here is from genome assembly GCF_000499845.2 of Phaseolus vulgaris. Lineage (NCBI taxonomy): Eukaryota > Viridiplantae > Streptophyta > Magnoliopsida > Fabales > Fabaceae > Phaseolus > Phaseolus vulgaris. The sequence continues at coordinate 53,464,496 of NC_023752.2, forward strand.
TTCTACCTTTCCTGAATCAAAAGGGAACCATGCTACTAGGCAAATGCAATGTCTGTTGCGTGTGGGATGCGATCATTCCAAAACGAACAACGTACTTTAGAGAATAAAATAAGTAACTCGGTCTCTGATTGGAAAATCAGCCATTGATATTTCGTGTACTCAGAACAGATCATGAATGTGTTAGAATATCAACCTTTGATTATTTTCATCAATGACTAGGATTACTTATTTTATTGTTACTAATTTTAGATGAGTCAAATTCCTGCATGTAACGTGTATTGATGTTTTTTAACACCCAACTAACTATATAGTTGACAAAAGGGTGCTGTGGACGAAAAGGAACTGCTATTACGGCATGCTTATGGTCTGGGATATCCAGAACCCAATGTCACCTTTGCTCTTTGTCGAGGCACTTGGTCCTCACCAGCAGTAAGTGTATTTAACAACCTTTGTTGAAGCATATTGAGGAAGACTTTTATTTGATAAACATATATTACATATATGGTGTTTGTTGCAGTTAAGGGTGTACACTTCAGACGAAGTTGTGAACCAATTGGGGAGGGCTAAAGTGGAATACTTGGAAGCTTCAGTGGGTATCACAAACAAGAGAAAGATAGTTGTGCCTAAGCTTTTGGAGTGGCATATGCATGATTTTGCAGATGAGATGGAATCATTACTAGAATGGATTTATAGCCAATTGCCACGCTCAGGATCATTGAAGAGGGTCACGATGGAGAGACTCATTAGAGAAACAAAATATCCCATGTCTAAGATGGTAGAAATTCAGCCATATGAATCTGAATTCCGCTACCTCCTTGTTACATAAATAAAAAAAGTAAAATGCGACCCTTTTACTTTTTGTTTTTTTGAATTTTTTCAATTAGTAGTAAAGTATATATATGTTTCATTAACTAGCTTAAATTTATGAACATTGCTACTAAGTACGAAAGTTTTGACATGAATCTTAAAGAATGGAAAAAGATATCATAAAGGAGGGCAAGGGGTGTGTGTGGAGGAGGAAGAAACGGCATGTACAAAAAGAATTTCATGGTTCTGACAGTATTTGAAAAATAAAATAAATTGAGAGGGGTTTAATTCTGGAATCCAACCCAGATTAATATAACTATTTTTGGGTAATAATATTTTTTTTTCTTATTAACTTTTTGTTTGGGGACTACTCTTTTGATGTTACCTAAATCTTATTTTTATGCAAATGGATGAAAAATAAATCAGATTTGCTCTTTGTTCTCTGCTGCTTAGGAATGAAATAAAGGAGGTTTCTTTTGCATAAGATAGAATATCTGTTGGTATTAGGGATGGCAAAGCGGGGCGGGCTGTGCGGGTCGGCCCGCGGCCCGCTGGTAAAAAACGCGGGGCAGATTGACCTTTTCAACCCGCTAACCCGTATTAGCCCGCATAGTGATATTTGATATTTATCTTAATGTTTAATGTTTTGATGTTTGAAAAGGAAGAAAAAAAAATTAGGTTTGATAGTAACAAATATATAGGTTTAATTTGCCAATTTTTTAAGAACAAAATGTAAAAAAAAAATAAAAGAATGCGGGCTAGCCCGTAAATCCGCGGGCCAACTCTTATGCGGGACGGGTTGGGAATTTTAGCTCGCAATAACTTTGCGGGGCGGGCCAATCCACCCGCATTTTTGCGGGTCAAGCGCGGGGCGGGCCAATGCAAGGCGGGCTGGCCCGCTTTGCCACCCCTAATTGGTATGCACAACATTACAGTGGGATTTAATTTTTGAAAAATTCAAAACAGTATATATAGTCGCCTTAGCTCAGAGGTAGAGCATGTGGCTTTTAACCACGTTGTCGTAGGTTCGATCCCCACAGGCGACAATCTTTATTTTTTTCATTCTCATAATTATAAATCAGCACGTCAATTAATTATGTATATATATTGCCTCGAGAATTTGGTAAAATGATATTTTATTTTAATTTCCTTTTTGTCAAATGCAGCCTAGATCACTAAATTCACACGCTACGTGAGACTGTTACAAGCTTCCAAACAAAAGAAATTGGTTTATAGTGTGAGCTTTGTCTGAGAAATTTAAGGGATTTTCCCTATACCCAACTTTACCTAAGAGGGGACTTTGATTTAAATGGAAGATAAACCACACCTTGCAGATACCTTTGAAAGATAACCCAGGATATATAGGCTCCTTTATCTTCCCTTTAAAATTTCCAACACAACAAACATAGGATATATAGGCTCCACACACACAATTAGTTGTACAAAAATAATAGTTTTTTTATTACGGTCATAAATCACAAAAGTGGCAAAATTTACATGGTAATTCAATATTGCGTGTCAGTGGAGTTCCTTTCCACGAGGAAAGAGAAACAATAAAAGCTTAGAACAATCGATATTATTGGATAAATTTATTGAGTAAAAGTCATTCAATAATAGTGTGTCAGAAAGGATGGATAAAAGAGTAGCAACACATACTAATAAGAATTACAAGATATAAAATCATAGGAAATTAGAGATCAAACATTAAAGAGATACAGACATCTCAATCCCCACCCTACCCGTTTTTATTTCCTTCCCAACAATATATAAAAAAGGAAAAATCTGAATTCCAATGCCTCGCCAAAAGCCATAAAAAATATTCAAAACAATTACTTGGACTGCATGAAAGTTTTTCAAATATACCTACTTACCCACAAACCAATGACTAAATTTCTATCCGATATCAAATCTTACAAGTGGGTAACAGAAGGCTCAACTAAGAAATTGACAACCCTATTTAAGAAATTTAAGCCAAATATGGTCTCTTCGCAGTTAACTTTTACAGACACAATTAATGGGTCGCAGCATTTACCTTCAACAGTAACTGTGATTAAGCATGGCATGGAATTGCTCAAGATCTCACAGCTGAAACGCAAACACAAACCAGATGCATCGTCAAGGTTGGTAGCAACCGGCATATCCACAGATACAAGAGAAAGGTTTGCATTGCTCAGCATCTTCAGTGCTAACGTTTCACAGATCACAAGGAATTTGTCCTCTGTCAAAGAGTTGCTTCCCTTGTTCACCTCGAGAATGTGATCAGTAAAAGTGCAACTGTATGCAAATTATGCAACAAAATCAAATTTAGAATGACACGATGAAACAAAAAAGGAAAAAAAAATATTTTGTCCCAAGAATGAAACAGGTAAAGATAAAGGGGAGAAAAAGTCTGAAGGTTCATGGAACATAAAAGCTCATGATAAGCAGATATAATATAACTGATGATTAATGCACAAAATATATTTTGTTTCTTGCGCCATTTAAATTACCAAGGCAATTCCAATGCCCATCTCTACACAATTTCTATTCAAATCAAGATGCAGCATTATTTATCTGACAAGAATTGCCTGCACCAGATATTTAATATTCTGAAGCTAGCAAACACTTACAAAGATCATTTTGTTTGACAAATGTCATTTGAAAAAAATAGTGAAAACCAGTTGGGCAAAATGCTAAGATATGCTATCTGCATAACCATGTAGGTAAAAACTACAAGGGTTTATGTGCTTTGTCGAAATGTTTTTCTATTTTTCATAATAATTACAAAATTGTCACATTGTTTTCACTTTGTTTCTTGCTTTCAAATATTTGTACAAAGAAACAAGACATCTTTGTATCGTAAAAATTGATGAAAACAGAAAAAATGTTCATTAACCAAACAGGCGCCCTAATTATTCTAGATTCTAACAGTAAAAAACGACATGCGGGATATACTGATTTAATCATTACAGTTTAGAGATGTTTTCCCAAGCATGCCCCTGAAGGATACATAAATAAAACAAAGAGCTTGAGTAAGCAATATTCATGCCATTCAAAATTTAAGCCTCCTTTATTTTTGACATGCCGAAAAGGCCAAATTACTAAATAAATGGTCAAAAGACCAAAATAATTTAAATTTAAATTCACTAATTCCCCCCTTTTATTCATAAGAGTTCAAGTTTTCAGTTTTCTCCCTCACACTCCCAACTTGCATATGGATGGCATTTCATAAGAATTTAACCAATATCTAACCCTCTATTATAGTATTTAAGTTTTCAATATAATTAATAAAATCCAAAGGGCCATCGTCTATGATAATACGATGAACCATAAGTTTTCCTACAACTACAAGGCACATGAACAGATATACCCAACAAACAACAAATAACAGCCATACCTCCTCACATATTCAAACATCCCTGGAAGATGAGATTCCTTATCTCTGAAATCTTCAATACCTATGGCAAGTGGTTTTACGAAGTATCCTATGTCAGGCTTTAACTTGACAGTGAATTTCTTGTCATTGCAAAATAAAGCCAGTTTCAGAGGCAAAAGGTGGTGATGGAAACGAACTAGCAGCATCCGGTTTGCTGTCTGACCAGGCTCCAGAGAAGGGATCTCCTCCATGGAAACTAGTGCAGGTTTATCAACATGAAATTTCAAGGTACTGCAACAGAGACATAAAAGTAGTCTGCATTAAGCACTTCGAAGCTAGCATGTAAAGATTTCACATTGGTAAATTAGCCAGTTCATAATACCAAAGTTTACACAATGTAATCTAAATTCAAATTTTCACCTTATAGTGATAGGTACCAATTTATGGAACCCAGTTAAAAAACAAAAAAAACATATATGTTCTTAGAACACATCAATAACACAATAAGTGTATAAAATCCAAATTATAAAAGATGAAAAATGAAGACAACCACCATACAAAATCAGAAAAGATTAAAACTTACTTTTCAGTTGGTGATGATATTTGATCAGTTGAATCAGAGCTTTTGCTATAATCTTCATCTATTAAGACTATATCAACCATGGGCTCCAGAGAACAATTTTCAAATAATACTTCCAAACATACAAGGTGAGAGGATATGGTAGAAGTATCAGATGAAAATGAATAATTCACCTTTAACCCATTTCCATTTGCAGGGTCTAAGAGAGTGTAGCATTTGGGTTTAACTCGGCTTCCAATATTTCCAATGGTTATTCGTGCTGAAGATCTACGAACTCGGCTTTGTTCTATCTCACTTTGTTTAGATGACTTGGTCGGTTCATCTAACCAAGACTCAAGAGACTTAGTTGACATCAAGTCCTGAAAAGCCTCTGTGCCAGAGGTAGCCCCAACATTCTGATTTTCGCAGACATTGCCCGTGTCTGAAATCTGAATCAATGGATCAGCATTATCTTCAGCTTCATTTCCAGAAACAGATTCATCGCTGCCACTAATGTTGCCTGAAGCTGTAATAGACTGTTCAGAACTATAATCTGAAGCACTTTCCTCATCCAAAGGCCCAGATGTGTCAGTATCCTCCTCATCTGAATCACTCTTAGCAGCTCCATCATACCGATCAAGATCGGTGTATGGCAGGCTACAAGGTTTTGGGAGAGGCTCATATCCTGGAGCAGCATGGAATACCAACTGTGAAAGTGACCCCGGAAGATAAAATCGGTAATCAATGGGTTCAGATGGAACTCTCAATGCTTTTGTCTCTCCACCTAATATGCATTCCACAAGCATACAGGAGGACTGTTTATTTTTTTCTGATTCACTATTTGCTTCTTCCCCATGATGACACTCCAAATTACTAGAGAGAACTTTCTTTAAGAAACGTGAACGATCACGAATATCATAATTGAGGTCACACTCAGCCAGTTCAATTACATAACTCCAAATTTTTCTCACAGTCAAAATATCTTCCCCCTTGATGCACAGTAAGATCTGTCACCAAAAGACATTTAAATCATAAACTTGTCACTTTCAATGGAACTCTTTCTTACCTTTTTTTTCTTATATAAGAAAGAAGAGCACAAAGGCATGAATATAAAATTCAGAAAAAAAGGTAAGGTCCTCAGTTCTAAATCAGTCATTATATGGTCCTATAAAATTCAATATTTCTTTCCTTTGTATTATTTAGCGGTCTTTAAAAGGCTGTCATTATTCAAAAAGAAGCAATCAGATTTATCCTCTTACTTAAGTTGGTCTTAGAGGGGCCTTTGTCAAGGATAAGTTTGCTATGCTCTATGTATGATAGGTAACAAGAAGGATTTTCCACATTCATAACTGTGACTAGATCCTACGCTATGGCTCATCACATTGTCCAATTAAAAAATTAATCAACCGATTAACAATATTTTAAAAAAAAAGTCTGTTTCATACAATAGTATAAAAATAAGTTGATGATATACCTTTGCAGTTGTATTAAGAATCTGAAGCTTGGCTTCCAATGCTTCTGAAGTAAAACATTGGGCAAGATACTCAAGTACTGTAATCAACATTCTTGGAACTATCTCGCCCAAAGAGCAATACTTCCCCAACATCCAAATAATCATTGCACGGGCAGCAGGAACCTTGATTTTATCCAAGCTACGGACTAACTGAATTATAACCTTTCAAAATGCAAAACTAGAGGTTTCAGTCATGAGTGAGCAATGTACCAAAAGATTGCAAGTGCTACTAACTCAAAATTGAAATCCCACATACAAGATATACACCATATTGTATCTCGAAGCAAGTTTTAACTCAATATAATTATAAAAAAGGAATAACAGTGCTGTGGGAGATGATTTTGTAAGAACAATACCTTCTCATAACTGGATGGTGCTATATTTATAATTGATTTGATGGATATAATTGCCTGAATTAGCACACCCTCTTCTCCATCCAAGGATCTAATTTCACCACAAAAAAATTCTGCAAATATGGATATTAAACAAGAAACGTGATATATTTCGTTAGTAAATAGACTAAACAACCATATCACACACCTTGTCTAACCAGAGTCAACAATCTTTCCAAGCACAAAGCTGCAGTGTTAGGAAGTCGCTGAGCACATAGACCAATGGCAGCAACTGTGTCAGCAGCAAATCTCCTATTCGGATCTCTGATATAATCCTAGCAACACACTAAGAAGAGTGTCACCAAACAACATGATTTAAATGTCATTGCGAAGAGTTAAAGGCAAAAGAGCCATAAAAATTAATGAACCCTGTGAGCAGGTGAGTGTGGATGTCTGCATAACTTATCTTGACAAAAAATACATATCAATGTGAAATACCTGAAACTCTTTATAAATTAACGACATGGATGTATCCGTAGCAATAGAAGAAAGTATATTCAGCTTCAGTGCCTTTATCTGATAGGAATCTGAAGAGCATATGAAAAAATCTTGATAGTGTGGAGCAAAGAGAGATGGCATAGCTTTAGCAAACACTTGGATATTGCACAATACCTACAGAAGTCAAAGAACGGACAATAATTAATGCTGAAGTTAATTATAAAAGAAATTAAGAATGAATATTTACTTGCCTTATCTAATTACGTGTTATATGTACCCTATAGCTCCTAATAATCATTTTATATATAAATAACATTTTATTATTCAACAAAGAGATACTTTCCAACATTTCAAATTCACAATAGTATGTTATTGGTAAAAAAGCAACCAAGTTATCTCCCAAGAACAATCAAACCCCATTACCTCTCAAAAGGATCAGCGTAAAAACAAAAACCTTGCAAAATTCTAACATTATCTCTCATTACATTATGTAAAGAAATCACTAACTGCATCTATACTTTGAAATTTTAAATGAATGAACCACCAATCAAACATTACATCCATTCTTGAAACCAAGCATTCTTATTTAGATGTCTGAGCAAATATTTCTTCATTAATGCATATCTTGACAACTGTCACCACTCATCACAACTGAAAATTTCCTTGAGTAAAAGTGAAACAATTCCTAAAACACGACAACAATGCCATCCGTGTATATAATAATAATAATTAGATCAAGCACTTAAAAGAAAGGCCATTAGCATGGCCTGCTAAAGGTATAGTTCTAGGGCTCATGAAAAGTTCTAACTTCATACCTATACCACCTACGTAGATATTGGGCTGTCACCCTAGCTAGAAGAAATCGGGCAAATCATCAAAGTAGTGAAGTGACTCCTAGAGGTGTCATGAAACCATCAAAATGTAATAAATGAAGGATAAGACTAAAAATAAGATCATACTAACTACAACGGGATGCTTTAGGTATCCCAGACCATACACTATAAACTGTATTCATTCAACCCACATTTGGTACATAGACCAAAAAACAATTATCATTTAATATTTTAGGCTCATCATAATTGCAAATCTAGAGGTTGTTGTTTGTGTACTAATACTATTCATAGTTCCCAAGTTTTCAAGGTAATACAACCTCCCTGGTCCTTGACAGTTCAAAAAATTGAGCAAAAGTGACATCTCTACTTTTAAGCTTCAAATTTGATATTGGTCCAACTCAATCCACAAACCATTTAGCAACAGAAAGGACACCTTGCTTGACACCAAAGATCTTGCTTTCTAACTCAACATGTAAAGATGTCATGTCGCATGGAAAAAGTATTTCCAAGGTCTTCCCAAATCCCATAAGCAATAGAGCAGACCATATAATTTCTACTAATTTTTGTAGTCATGGATCCACATAGCCATATCATAGTTCGTGAGTCATCATTGTCCCAAATTTGGAAATAAGGGTTATCATGAGATATGGCCTCTCCTTCTATATGGTTGAGAGTAATCATACCCTTCAACGTCTAATAAATTAAGCCCACTAGAGATAATTATGACCATTAAGACGGCTATCATCAAGCAAATGTGGAAGATCAACATTGTTTAGTGGAGTTGTCATGCCAAAAGCAAGAGATTCCTTAGCCTTTTAAAATAAGACAGATCAGAGAAAAAGAAAAGAAGAACAAAAACAACGAACAATGTCATGAACAGTGTTTCTTTCAAAGGAAAGAGATGCAACCCGAGGCAAAAGGGCAAGACAGTGCCAGGACTGGAATTGCCACCTCAGGTTGACTCTGGCGAAGCAAGCGACAATGGGAACAACTATGTGACACCCCGTCATACACCAGAAACACATGGAGCATGAAGCCCACTTGCATAGTCGAGAGACATGGCGTGTGGCTGCTCCAATGGCAAATCTTCTTGTGTGGTCACCAGCCCATTGGAGGTTCCAGCAACAGCATTGTGAACAATAATGACAATGACAGTGGCTGTGAAACACAATTTGAGTGCACTTCAAGCAAACCCGATAATAAGAGGAAATGGGTGCAGTTCAGACAACCCTAAGAAAAGGGAAGTGCAGCTAAGACAGCAATGAAAATAAGCAAAGCCAACTACATCGGGAAATATGATATCAACCAACTTGAAAAAGATTAAATTGTATGAGAAAAGTTTTTTTATTAAATTGATTCAATGAAACCGTACATAAGCCTCCATATATTACAAAGAGATATCTGGAATCTTCCAGCAGTACACATAATTATTACAATATCCTATTGTAGCTTATCAAAATATTTTCTCCTGGATCAACACTAAGCAATAGATAATTCTTCTCTTATGGTGGCTATCACATCACTTCAATAACCCTGCACGCAAAAAATTGTCTATCCTTTCTAAAACTAATTTAAATGACAGCATACATACAGACAGGTTTTTTCTCCTTTCAGAGGCTAGGAAGACTAATCGGCTTCTAACTAAACTCATTTAACAGTTGAGCCACATCGACGATTGGTAACATAATATAATCAACAAGGGGGGAAATAGAAATGTCATCTAATAAAAACTCAATAAAAGAAGCATATCAAATAACAAACAAATGAAAGTAACAGACCATGTAGAAAAACAGAAGCAAAACATGATAAACAAACTAACAACGGATTCAAGGAATGTTGCATACCACATATCTTGAGGCAGACGATGATCGCAGCACAAACAAGAGCGGTTTAACAATTCTTTTGATGTGCTCCTTAGAAGACATTATCCAGTGCACACTAGCAGCTGCAAGAACAACTGCACTGTTATTACTCCATAACAATGGTGACGTAGACTGCAGCAGGATCTTCACAACATCATTACTGCAAGATGTATATTGTGATGCATCTAATTTAGGAGCAACCATTTTTGTAGAACTTGAGCGTGATAAGTACTCATCTGGCCCTTCAATGTAACATTGGAAGATCATTTTCGCTAATTCAGATACAGTCTTATCAATGGCATAAATTGAATCTTCTTTTGAAGCAATATGGGATTCATCTTCCTCTAAATTGCCAACATCTTTACTAGACAAAGAAAACATTACAGATTCTTTGACAAGCCCATGCTTTGCTATCACATACCGCAGAAGGATCCCGATTAGAATTATTTGACCCCACTCTTCCACATCTGGAAGAATCTCACATAATCGTCTATAATTTCTTCCAATCAATGAAAAATTGTTAGGGCAAACTGAAGTAAATGCAGATGCAGCAGCTCCAACAACTCCTGGGGAATGGTCATTTAAAAGTAGTCCAACGATCTGCAGCATAAGAAGGATCAAAAAAATTGTACTGATCCTGGCTTTCCAACAATATATTGATTAAATCAAATATCTGGCACAAAACCATCTTTTAATAATTTTTATTTCAAGTATGTAGCCCAACGAAGTTGTTAGAATGGACCAAAAGAGCCTTAGAGACACTTGCTGGAGCAACAGGTTATAACTCAAAATCAGAAAAATTGGTAGGCAAATTAGTCGGATATGGTTTGAAGTACTATGCAGACCAGTTAACATTCAGAAAAGTGATTGGGTATTATTTAAAAATTAGACCACACAGTACAGGGTCAAGTTTATGAAAGAGCAACAGGAATCAGTGACCTGGGATATCCTTGAAGGTTTGTACAGATAATCTAGAAGGTTTATACGGGGAAAGGAGAGGTGACAGGAAGTAGCTCCATAATCCATTAGTTAATAGTTAATATAACTAGGGGCGTTCTAGGAACAGCCATTATTTAAGTAATTAGAAAGAGTGGAGATTACTGGGTTATACTGTCACAGCGGCAAGAGAATAAACTATAGCATACCATATAACTATGGATTAGTGTGCACAAAGATAGTGTACGAGGGAATTAGAAACAACAAAGCAGTGGAATGTAATAAAGGGATATCCCTTCAAATGTCACCTTGACTTGTCGTTGAATCAATAATAGTTATTCTTGATTTGTTTCCCACATTCATCTTGTTGTTACTTATTTTACTAGGTTTATAACATAAACCCTGATGGAAACATCACATTACTGGCTCCAACATTATCATGTCATCTATGTAAGTTGAAGTCATATCTCAATAACTTTAATAAATAGCACGACATTAACCAGACCTCTTCAATTGCAGAAGCATGTTCCTCCATCCGCAAATCATGAAGCTTGGGAAGAGCATTAGCAGCACATTTTCTAACATATACAGAAGGATCTCTCGCACATTTCTGCACAGCAACAAGAGCAAGAGGTGCAATTACATGAAGGCGGATTCCAGCCATGGCTCGAAGTGCCCATGCCCTCACTAATGGATTTGTGTCCCCAAGGTCCTTCTGAAAGTAATTAATCGACAACAACACCTCATTCGGACGCCTGAATAGAAGAAAATGAATATTAAGTAAACAACATCTCTCGTAATTGACAAAATTTAAGACCGCACATAAACAACAGCTTAAATTAACTTCCAAAGGCATAATTCTAGCACACTCAAACCTAAATCGTGATTACAAATGTGCAAACAAAAATACATCTAATCAACTAGCGGCACTTGTTTTTCAAGTCGCTCTACACAAATCAAAAGTGTTATAAACTAAATCCAGGCACTTACTTTTCAGCATAATGCAGTAGGTACAAGTAGACCAGCTTCTTCACTTCCAAGGACTGAGACGCAACATTTTTAACAACCTGTACTCATAGTTGAATCAAAGCGAGGAACATAAATCAATTCGAATTCCTAATCATGTTAATTAAAAATAAACTACCATGCGCAATCTGTCTAAATGCCTCTTCATAGAGAAAGGTGAAACAAACAGAAATCCGCGTTATGTAAGGAAGAGGTCATTGAGATGACGGTTGAGGAGGCGTAGGGTACCTGAGGGAAGAAGTTGGAGACGTCGAAGCCCTGAGCGATGAGAGCGAGCAGGCGCTTGAGAGCTTCGCACTTCTCCGAATCGAACTTGCTGTCGAGAAGAGGGGCGATATTGACGTCCTCGGGATCGTCGTAGAGGTGAGCATCGGTGCCGATCCGGAACACAGCCGTGGAAGCCTTGCTCAGAGATTCCGCCGTCGCTCCAAATTGCGGGAACATCATTTCTCTCCTTTTTATTTCTTTCTTAATCTCTGAATGGATTGATAGTTGTTTCTGATCTGTGCCTCTGCACTCCAACAAGTACTACCTACAAGCCCCAGGGTGCAGGGAGACTCCACTCATGACAGTTCGGATGATCCAAAACCAAACTTAACACATTGAATAAGGTTCTTCTCCACTCAATTTTAATTAATAATTAAAAATCATCACTTTAATTTTGATAGAGAAAAAATAAGTCACTCCTAGATAAAACTTTTACATCTTTTTAAGAATTATGACTTGATATTTGAAAAACAAAAGTTCTCAACCTAAAAGAAAACCTTAGAAAGAATAATTACAAATTTTTAGATCATATAAAATAAATGTTAACTATTAAAAAGTCTAATGTTACAAGGAATAAATACAAGAGTCGTTTTAGTTAAGATATAGTTGTTTGCAGTATAGTTGTTGTCGGTTAAATTCTAAAGTAGTCATCTGATCATATCCTTACAAATTTCATGAATTTTTTTGTTAAGTAAAATAAAAAAATTTCACGACGCAGTAAACAAGTAGTTTATATAATAAGTATAGTGTAAAATATGAGTTGAAATTCTTTTTGTTCCCTCTTGATTAGGTCATCTTCTTTCCCTTATATACAATAGTGTTCTCTTTCCCTTCTCCTTATATATGGTTTTGTTTTAAGTTATATTTCCAAATGAATTACAATATCGCATATCTAGTCAATTTCCATAATTAACGTTCTCCCTTCTTAATGAGGAGTAAATGACATCATTTTCATACATCGATATCAGATCTGCTTTCACCCTATTCTTGGATTTGTCCCATGACCTTACAACCCTCAGGTATAAGCTAACAAGGCCTGATAAGTTCATAATCATTAACTTTATGAGACTTTCTTTCTGCATCCTTACATTTTTCTTCCTACACTTCTACATTCTTTAAAATACTAAAATTATCCTTTCACAGTTTTATGTGATTTCGAAATAGGAGTTCTGTAAGAAAAAATGTTTCCAGAACAAAGGTTCCGTAAGCAAAGAGTGTTCCGGAATAGGATATTTGAAAGACAAAAATCATTTTGGAATATCCTTTCCAAAATACATTTTTTTTATTTTCAAATTGGTAAATCCATAATTAATAAAATGTGTTGTTAAAAATATGTTCTAGAAATATTTCGAAAATAACAATCTGGAAGACATTTTTAAATGGGGTAAAACAGTTTTCTTCAAAAAGATGAAGTGCAGGAAGAAATGTGTTAGGTACAGGAAGAAATGTGTTAGGTACAGGAAAAAACAACCTAACTTCATATATGAGCACCACTAAGATCATTTCACCACATGATTGACCTCGATCCATATCTTCATAAAAGTGTAAATATAATTTTCAAAATATTCTAATAATAATTTATAACATATATTTTCAAACATGAAAAATCACTAAGAAGATGCAATAGTGTATATCATGTTTAAATATATTCTTAACATATAGTATACTTTAAGAAGAAGAAAAACTGGCAATAGTTTTAGTTTTATGAATTGATAAAGCATGATTTTTTTTTACTTTGGTATCTGTCATACTAATTTAGTATAGTATACTCTTTTAGTATATTCTTCATTTTTTTTACCCAAATTCATCTCAATATAATCACATAAACATTTAAAATAAAAGTTGTAATCATTATTCATATAACCTTTTTTTTTATATTTTTGTTGTTTTAATTATCATCTTTCATGTTTTAATTTTTTTTTTAAAACATTATAATCTTAGATCTACTCAAGCTAAATGCAAAAATAATAAAAAAAATTATAATACATCTACACTACTCACACATAGATTTAAAATAGATGCAATGAAAACTCTCAAAAAAAAAATATTATGTGAAATTTTTGTTGTAAGACTTTCTACCTCAAGCCTTTCAAAAGTCTTCTCTGATGGATATTCAATATTTAAATCAACATCCCTACTTTTATTTAGGCTTGTCCTTCATATAAATTTCATTTGGATCAATTTTCTCCTTTTTTTTTATTTGTTATCCACGAAGTCTATTATTAATTGAGTCAATATCTAAGTATTTCTCCAACAAAGATAAATACTAATGTGGTCTCGGAAACATGAAGCAAGAAATAGGTTAAGTAAAAGGGATAGTCTTGATTTGAGTTTTGTATGACATATAATGAAAATGAAGAAGAATAAGACAAGTCGAAGAAGAACAAGACAAGTTGACAATATTAATTAGTGCATTGTTACATTAATACGACATTAAACCACCAAATAAACATCCATGAGTCTTAAGTTGTACGAAGATCATCCATCAACACACTATAGAATCTAAGGCGACCTATGAAATTTTCTTCATCATGAAAGTCACGAGTGTACTTGTTATGGTTAATGTTAAGGGTATTCATACTTAACCTTATGTATATTCTCTGTGGTACCCTATGTATATATAGCTATTCTGTTAGCACAATAATGCACATCAATTTTATATCAAACATTTTTTCTTCTCTCTCATCATTATCACATGGTATCGTGAGCTAGAAAGTTTTTTTTTTCTTTTTTCTTTCATGGCTTCCGCCGCTTCCTCTACACCATCATCTTCTTCCACAGACTTTCTCCATGAAAAGCTCCTCTTTTGTCTTTTTGCATCACTTTACTACTCCTATTCCACTCAAACTGGATGACGTAAATTTTCTGTTGTGGAAACAACAGGTTCTTGCCACTATTGATGGTCTGCTGCTTTCTTCGTTTCTTGATGGAACTCACGTTCCTCCTTGTTGCCTTTCTGTTGTCGATGGCACTGTCAGTGAAATCCTTCCTTCATCTCTTACAAACAACAATATAATTTGGTGGTTGCATGGCTTCTGACGTCCATAACCACTTTAATTTTAACCCAAATGTTGGATCTTAGCTCTGCAACACAAATATGACATACATTATACACATATTTTTCTTCTCGTGTCCACATAAATAAATTTGAAACTTCTTTAACTTCTTTTAAAAAATCTAAAGAAAGATCGTTTCCATAAGTATCTTTATCACAATTAACACTAATAATTTATGCACATCTATGCACGTACACATTAATATGAGATTTTCCTTTTAATATGAAAATATTGTGTATGGAGTGAGAACTCCTAAGTCAGAAACAATAGATTATAGAAGTCATATAATTTATTTATAAAAGATCTAATCTCAAACTCTTATTTTTTTTCTCTTGTCTTCTTCCATCCTAAAAACTGTCATCTATAGTTATTGTAATAAAAATAATAATAATATTATAAAAAAATTCTCACACGATTTTTTATATCAACTTATGAAACTGTTAAAATACAAGGGAGAAAATATTTGTAATTCTGCTAGTAATCATTAATCTATATTTATAGTTCATTTCCGATGCATGTATGTTTTGTGTTCCCAGTGACTCCTATCAGGACACCTGCTGTCAGTCTAGGACTTTAACGGCAATGGCAGTTGTTCATAGCACGCCCTACACACCTCCCAGAGCAAAACCCTAGCTTGTGATTACCACTTTTTTTTCTCCCTCACTCTCTATCATCACTTTTTCTCTTCAATTTTGCTCTTATTGATATTTACTGTGTCAATTTGGTGATTGTGAAGAAGAAGAACAACAACAATAACACTCCTCTCTGCGCTTCTATTGGTTCCTCTAATCTCGAGTCAATCGGTATTTTTTTAGATCCTGCATTTTCCATTGAGAATTCATGAATGATTGCATGTGGTTGAAACCTCTCCTTTTTACTTCTATCTTCTATTGTCTATTGTACTGCATGCTTTCTACACTGGAATTCATATCTGTGCAGTGAATTTGTTATCATTTTCATTTTTATGGCCTTGTTGCTTTCTTTTATCTTGTGTCCTTTTGGAAAATACATTATTTTAATATTTTTCAATGTTTGTTGTGGCTGTGTTTTGTTGCGTGAACATTTCTCTTTTATTTCTTTGCTATCTGACTTGTGGAATGTTCCTTAGAGACCACTTTAATTTTTGGACAATGAGACTTGAGTTTCTTGTTGATTAGGCCATGGCTAAATGATTTAAAATGTTTGATGGGTTATAAAAAAATAGAAAAGTAAAAGAAAAGGAGAAGAGATTTCCTTCTGCTTTCATGGTTGATGGCTGGTGAATTTATAATATCTATGTAGACGGTTAGAATATTTCATGTTGTTATGTTTGTCTCATCCTGATAGAATTTAGAAGTTGCTTACCTGCGACTTAGGTTTTTAGATGCATTATATTTTTATAAAAAAAGCAAAAAAAGTATACTTTTAGTTCCTACATTTTCAGTCAAACATAGTTATTTCCGTATACTTTTCATAGTATTAAATGTGGTCATCAAACTTTATAAACATGTGAATTTAGTTATTCCTTATCATATTTTTAAACTTTGAGGGTCAAATTCATCAATATTAAAAGTATGAAGACTTTGGACATGTTTTACTAAAGTATAATGACTAAAAGTGATATGAAAGTATGTTTTTCTCTTTTGTAAGTAATTTGATTCCATAATTAAAGACACATTCTAATTTAAGTAATCATGTACTTGCTCAAAGGTTTTAAACTGCAGTTCTTGTTGTGGTTTTGTCATGTTCCTTGATATTGCAATAAAATACAGACACATGCAGTTCATATAGTCATAATTGAGATCATATCATGGTCTGGGTTCAATTGTCCCAAAACCTTGACAGTTTGGTCAAACTTGCAATCGTGAACAGTTTGTTTGCTACTTCAATATGATATCTAATGGAGAAATCTGTAAAACAACAAAACAATTTCTAGCACTAATAGTCTAACAATAATTTTAATCTTTCAGCTGGCATAATATTAAGCCTTGGTGAAACCATAATGGCTCAATGCTCTAACAAGGATATTGACACAAGTGCATCTCAATTAAGTTGGTGGTATGTAGATATATCTTATCAAGAACTCAAAAAGGGAAGTTACAAAGTGAAAAGCTCAGATGAAACTTTCATTTGTCCATACTGTCCTGAGAGAAAACAGGATTATAAGTATAGGGAACTCCTTAATCATGCTTCTGGGGTTGGTCGGAGTAGTTCAGGAAAGAGAACTGCAAAAGAGAAGGCTAATCATCTGGCTTTAGTGAAATATTTGGAAAAGGATCTTGCTTATCTGGATGGCCCATCAAAACCTGCAGATAAAGGTCTCCCTGTTAATGAAGTTACTGAACAAAAATTCTGTTTTAAATTTTGTCCTTGTTATTTAAGATGAAACTTTCCAATTCGCAATATATTTAATAGAATAGTGAATATATTTGATAACATAACATGACAACAGTCAGCACTAACATTATTTATTTTTACTTTCAGGTGTCAAATCATTTAGCCCAGGAGAAACTGTAATGTCTCAGTGCTCTAACAAGGATACTGATACATCTCAAATAAGTTGGTGGTATGTAGATACATCTTACGAAGAACTTAAGAAGGGAAGTTACAATGTGAAAACCTCAGATGTGACTTTCATCTGTCCCTACTGCCCTAGGAGAAAACAAGATTATTTGTACAGGGAACTCCTAGAGCATGCGTATATGGTGGGTCGGAGTAGTTCTGAAAAGAGAAGTGCCAGAGAGAGAGCCAATCATCTTGCATTAGTGAAATATTTGGAAAATGATCTTATTATTATGGATGGCCTGTCAGAACCTGTTGATAAAGGCGAGTCTCCAGTTCATGGAGATGACTATAACAAAATTTCAGTTCAATACTTTCTTTATTCCAAGTTACTGAATATGCAGAAACTTGCCTGTTCACAAATATATCTAATGGAATAATTGTAAAGCAGCATGACAGTAGTCAGTACTAACACTGTCTTTTGTTTCTCAGGTACCAAATTAAGCTTAGGACAACCTGAAATAGCTCAGTGCTCTAACAAGGAGACTGGTATGAGTGCATCTCCTCCAATAAACTGGTGGTATGTAGATAAGTTTTACAAAGAACTCAAAAAGGGAAATCACATTGTCCAAACCTCAGAAGAGACTTTTTCTTGTCCATACTGCCCTAAAAAGAGAAAACAGGATTATGTGTACAGGGAACTTCTTGACCATGCTTCTGGGGTGGGTCAGAGTAGTTCACAAAAGAGAAGTGTCAGAGAGAAGGCTACTCATCTGGCCTTAATGAAATATTTAAAAAATGATCTTATGCATATGAATGATCCATCAAAATCGGTAAATGAAGGTAACCCCCCAGTTACCATAGTGAATCAGAGTAATTCAGAAGAAAGAAGTGTCAGAGAAGATGCTACTCATCTGGCTTTAGGGAAAGACTTGAAAAGGGATCTCACAAATGTGAGTGGTTCATCATCAAAACCTGTAAATGAAGGTGATCCACCTGTTGTTAATGAAGAGATCAGACGGAGATTCTATTCAAGTTTTTCTAGTTATTGATTATTAGATTGATTAATTCAATTCACTATGATGTATAATGAAGTAGCCCGCGAAGTGACAATTTTGATCAAAATTAAAATCAGCAAAGTAACTCGAGGCAGCCAGTACTAATACTGTTTTTGTTCTTTTCTTTCAGGAACCATAATAATAAGCCCTGGAGAAACGGCAATTGGTTGCTCTGACAAAGATAGCAATATGAGTTCATCTCAGATTGGGCGCTATGTAGATAAATTTTATGAAGAACTCAAAAAGGGGAGACACTGTGTGAAAACCTCGGATGAGACTTTCACATGCCCATACTGCCCTAATAAAAAGTTAAATCGGGATTATGTGTACAGGGAAATCCTTGAACATGCTTCTGGGGTGGGTCAGAGTAGATCACAAAAAAGAAGTTTCTTTGAAAGGGCTAATCATCTGGCTTTAGAAAAGTATTTGAAAAAGGATGTTATGAATGTGGGTGCTTCATTTCCATCAAAACCTATGGATCAAGGTGATCCTCTGTTAATGAAACATTTGTAACAATATTTATGTTTCTTCTTCTCTGTTACCAGATTTGCACATATTGGCCAATTCAGAATGATACTTAGTTGAACTAATCTATAAAGCAACATGACACATTTGTTACTTACACTATTTTTCTTTCAGGCACAACAACAGCAACCCCAGGAGAAACTGTAATGGGTCACTACTCTCAAAAAGATAATAATATAAGCGCAACTCAAATAAGTGGGTGGTATGTACATAAATCCTATGAAGCACTCAAAAAGGTAAGTCACATTGTGAAAACCTCTGAAATGACTTTCGCATGTCCATACTGCCCTAATAAAAAGAGAAAGAGGGATTATGTGTACAGGGAAATCCTTGAACATGCTTCTGGGGTGGGTCAGAGTAGCTCACAAAAGAGAAGTGCCACTGAAAAGGCTAATCATCTGGCTTTAATGAAATATTTGCAAAAGGATCTTATGAATGTGGATGGTCCACCAATAACTGTGGATGAAGGCAATGCTGAGGAGCAGTTTGTGTGGCCATGGGCTGGGATATTGGTTAATATTCCTACTAGACAGACAGAAGATGGACGTGTTGGGGGAAGTGGTTCCAAGCTAAGGGATGAACACCGAAGCAGGGGATTTAATCCTTGTAGAGTGCGCACTTTATCAGATGTCTGTGGTCACTCTGGAACTGCAGTTATGGAATTCAATAAAGATTGGACGGGTTTAGATAATGCTTTGGCATTTGAGAGAGCATATGAATTAGATCATCACGGGAAAAAGGACTGGTTTTCTAATACTGAGCAAAAGTCTGGTATTTATGCATGGATTGCTCGAGCTGATGACTACAAGATGAACAATATCATTGGGGAACAACTACAGAAGATGGGGGATATCCAAACAATATCTGAGCTCATGAAAGAAGAAGCTCGAATACATGGTAAACTCGTCTCCTGCTTGAATAATACTATTCAGGTCAAGAAGAAGCGGTTAATGGAGATGGAAGAAAAATACAATGAGACTTCACGTCACATGGAAATTGTAATGGGAGAAATCGATAAGCTCACTCAAGATCACAATCAAGGTATATATTATTATTGAATCTAACTTGCTTTATTCTCTAATTTGGATCATGACTCGTTTGATGTTGTTGTTGTTACTATTTTTTGTTTCCAATTTATTTTTCAGTCATAAAGGTCCATTTCTATGTTGAAATTACTAATTGTTTACGTTGGCATAATTGCCAGTGTGATAGATTATAGATCACTGGATTGAATCTGATTTTAACAAATTTTTATTGGTAGAATCAAAGTCCAGACACTGCAAACTTCTGGTTGCATCATCATGGTGATTACACTATAGAATTGATCTATATAATTATAATGGTTTCCATATGTCCTGTTGGATCTTTTGCAATACACTTCTACCATTTCATTGTTTGTAAAGGATGCTATACTATTTTAATGACGTTTGTATCATTATACCATGATTGCTTGTATTCAGAGATGAAGAAAATACAGTCAAGTGCAACTCAGCACTTCCAGAATATTTTTAATGGTCATGAAAGGCTTAAGTTGCAACTGGAATCTCAGAAAAGAGAGTTTGAGTTGCGGAGAATTGAACTGGAAAAACGTGAAGCACATAACGAAAGCGAAAGAAAGAAGTTAGAAGAAGAGATTATGGAGGTGTAGTGTTGTTATTATTATTGTTATTGTTGCATCTATTCTATCATGCTGTGGTTGAGATTCCTGTGAAATAGAAATTGAAGGAAAAGATTATTGTTTAAGGATAATTAATTTAGATGTTCAATATTAATTTGTTTTAGTGATTTAAATGGAGGAATTGGCAAGCAAAGTTAATAACTTTTCCATTTTTACTTATCAAGTTTGATGATCACCTAATGATTGGAAAATGTTTCCAGTTGATTTGTGGGTGAACTAAGCCCACGCATATTGGGAATGTAATCTAATTGGTTTATATTATAGTAGTAAGCAATTGCAGGCTACATATTTTCTTCTATGAAAATCCTTTTTGTCTTTTTGCCAGTAAAAAATGGATTACACGACTGTTTCTGTCAATGAATATTTTAATTTTTTTAATGTAATGTATTCTAAAATGGATGTCAATAATAATAATAATATGAACTCCATTTAGTTTTTATATGCTAAGGAGTTTACGTGATGAAATTTAGGGAAAGGACGGCTAAAATAAAAGCTACCAGTTTAGAAGTTGTGTATCTAAGAATGTCATTGGGATTTTTTTTTTCTATTTCTGTCATTATTTTGTCCTTCCCGGTGAGAACTTGCTATGGAACCTATAAAAAAAAAAGGTTTGGCATTATGTTTTATTTGTGCTTTTGAAATCCTTCAATAATGACGATGTGGCTGAGAATTTGTTGGAATGTTATGTATAGCAATGCTGATGCTTGTCTTTTTAGAATGCATTGAAAAATAGCGCTATGGAAATGGCTGTTCTGGAGCAACAGAAAGCTGGTGTAAATGTTTGGAAACTGGCTGCAGATCAAAAGGTTTGTGTATCCCTTTTTGTGCTTTTTTAATGACTGAGTGTCATTGTCCACATCAGAATAGCTGGTTGTTAATTCCATTTGACAATCTATTTATCCAGCGGCAAAAAGAACAACTTCGTCATAAAATCATCAGGCTTGAAAAACAACTGGAGGTGAAACAAAAACTAGAATTGGAGATTCAACAACTGAAAGGAAAATTAAATGTCATGCAATACATCGAAGATGATGGAGACTCAGAAGTTCTGAATACGGTGAATGTCTTACACAAGGATTTAAGAGAGAAGGAACAGTCACTACGAGACGTAGATGCCCTGAACCAAACACTAATTATTAAAGAGCGTCAGAGCAATGATGAGCTACAGGAAGCTCGAAAAGAATTGATTAATGTAAGTGTTTTTTGAAAGTCTTCTATTCCCATAGTTATGATTTTGTTAAAGCATCTCGGCTGTCCGTAGAAAATGGCTCCAATCATGTTTTAAATGATGACTTGTCCATTAAAATTGTTGTACCAAAGAATCAATGATATTAATTTATTTATAGAACTTCCTTTCACGTCCCACGTTGATAGAAAAATAAAATTGCTCTGATGTACAGTATGCATTTGAATGACGGGCTTGGACATACTATTTCTTTGGTACATTAAATCCACTATTTCTAAGATGAGACATAAGGTGCAACCATAGGAAGGAACAGGGGAGGGAAAGCAATGGGGTTCTCTTTACTTTGTTGAATTCACAAGAAAGAAAAGGACTATCTGAGGAGAGAAACCATTGAGTCTTGTGAAAAGGAAGGTGGGACATTTGAAGTCCAAAACACATTTGAAAGAGAAAAAAATTGGCATTTGTGAAAAATAGTTGGAAAGTGAATCTTAAAATTGCTGAAAGATTTATTGGAACATAAAAGAGAAAAATGTGACGAGTTTGTTTAAAATTTAATTTCTTTCCTGCCTGCTTATATTTCTTAAATTTCAAATATACTGTGTATATATTAATTATTTTAAATGCTATATAAAAAAAAGATTATTGATAGTACATTAACTGATATTTCAAAAGTAGTACAAACTCAAATAGTATATCAACTGTGTATACGTCTCCTCCCACATGCCATATATTTGATATAGTAACATACCTTAAATCGCCTACATTACCATATTGAAGTGTATTGCAAACCAGTTAACAATGTTTAAACTATGACAGTGTTGGGGGTTTCAATACTCATTTGGTACTCTTGTGTTTTGAATTTTTCTAACTTTTTCTAAACTTTCTTGAAATTTTATATGTTGCAGGGCATTAAAGAGATATCTTGCCGTGCTAGTGTTGGAGTGAAGAGAATGGGGGAGCTTGATATTAGACCATTCCTTGAAGCTATGAAGAAAAAATACAATGTTGAGGATGCAGAAGATAGAGCTTCAGAACTGTGTTCATTGTGGGAAGAGTATATAAAGGACCCAGAATGGCATCCATTTAAAATTACCGTAATTGAAGGGAAAGAACAGGTGTGTCTTATAGATATCACTATTTAGTCTTAATCAAATTTGGCATTTTCTGTTGTAAGCTCCTTGAAATCTACTTAGTTAGAAACAATGGATATACGAAGCTTAATCCATGTATTTGATACCTAAATACTGGGTTAGAATTATTTTGGCCCGGGAACATGTATCTCTTCGATCATGTTTTCGAAGGGTTGATTTTACCTGCCTTCATCCATATATGAACTTTTCATGGTTACAAAATTAGAAGAAAAATAATTCTGACTGAATGACATTGCTATATGAACTATTCTGATCAGTATGTAGATTATATAATGATGTTAGATGATTAATTTTAGAACTAAGATAAATGGTGCCTATCTTTAGGAAAGTCAATCAGGATGTTTTTAAATGAAGTCATATTATGGTTGGAACAGGGCATCTCCAACTTCTTAAGTGGGTTTGGTTAAAACACGAGCAACAACATGGCATCTCCAACTTCCATTCTACTGCGCTTAACCAACTTGCTTGGCTCATTACACTAGTTTAGGACCATATTTAACCAATGGTTTTCATATTCATTTTAATCTACAATCTATTGCATTATTTCTCTAATATATGTTTTTCTAACTTGTCTGGTTTCATGATTTTTTTCATGGCAGGAAATCATAGACAATGAAGATGAAAAGTTGAAAGCACTGCAAAATGAGTTGGGTGCAGGAGTCTACCAAGCTGTGGTGACAGCTGTGACAGAGATCAATACATATAATCCAAGTGGGAGGTATACAACCTCTGAATTATGGAATTACGAAGAGGGAAAGAGAGCTACCTTGCAAGAAGGAGTAAAATTGTTATTGATGCAATGGAAACTATCTAAACAGAAAAGAGGGACGGCGTAAAGGCTGGTATGTATGTACTTATAAAATAAGACAACCATAATTATCAATTTTCTTCTGCTCTACACATTTAGAAAGAAAATTTTCTCAAAGAATTAAGGACTACGGGGAGGTTGCGTCTTCTCTTAGAATATTGTTAGATAGTTTATAGTGTTCAAAAAATTTGTTTTTTCCTCCTATCTATTTGATTACTGTTTCAACGTAACCATGGAATATAATGCTGAAGAGTTGAATTGGTTATAGGAATAAGCATGTTTCTTTCCAACACTATATTATTAATGTTTAGTGTTCAGAAAATAGTTTTAGCCTGTACATAGTTTTATGCATATTATAGGTTGGCCAGACATGTTCAGCCTTAGGATGAACACTTTCTTAAAAATGAAAAATAAATTATCAACCCTATTATTCTAAGTTGAATTATGAGCTTGTTCTAATATTCAATTAATAAATTACTTCACTTATCAGGTGACATTCAACCAATGAAATATGTAACAAGTTATGTATTTACTTAAAAGAAACAAGTACATGCCTCCTGTAGAGAGAAACCCAATGAAGAAAGTGATAACTAATGATGCATTGCAACAAAAACTGCTATGCTTTTTGTCTCTGCTCCAGATGATGACAAGTGTGCGCGAGCCTCAGGCTTCAAAATCAGCATATACTTCTCATTATTTTCATACTCATTCGTATCATATTCCTCTTAACTAGTCAAATTAATTTTAGCCATCTCTATTTGTTGTTTATATTTATAAATATTATGTATTTTTAATTGAAAAATAATATTCAATTTGTTTCTCCCTCTTTAAATCTGAGTTCCAAATATATGACGTTTCATTGGACGTGTAGAAAGTTTCTTAAAAGCCCAACTCTACACCCAACAATCTCTAAAGTCCACTAATTAATAAAAAACTATAATAGAATTGCATCCATTAAAGAGCACATTAGTTTTTAATCCATGCTACCTTTTTATTTTGGCATCGAACAACTTAAGAAAAACAACACGGAAGGTATAGAATCTACTTTGCAAACAGTTTATGAAGAGACAAATACGGTGAATTAGAGCCCATTTCCACAATTTTCTTTTTCTCTTTTTGCTTTTCGGCGCAGTTAAGCGTGCTCATCAGCTTCAGAACATTTCATTTCATGCATCAAACACACTTGTCAAAATTCAATTAACTCATCACTTCACCAAATTATAGTTGGAAAACTATTGTTCAACTTAACTAGAATGAGAGCAAACATTAAAACCCAGCTTAAAAAAGTGAAGAAAAATTATAAAGATAAACACACTTGATATTTTCATTAATATAAATATATCTAAGAAATATAGCTGCGGGCTCATACATTTGAAGCCACTTCAGCCCCTTACAAGTTTCACACAATGTTCCCCTCCATTTTTTCAGATCCTATAACACTTCAAACTCGTATACCAAGACAACCCCAACATCATATCCCTCTACTTGCACAAAAGACAAAGAAAGAAAAAGTCAAAAAGTTTACTGATCACTACCACCACTTACTTTACTTCCCTCCATTTTTTCTCCCAATATCCACATCCCAAGGCAAATTCAAAACTACATAGAGGTAAAGCTTTTGCTTTTTGTAATAAAAAAAGGACCCAGAAAACGTTATCAGACCCTGAAATTTTTGCCTGTGAAGGTTTGGCCAAATTGCCAATTGGCGGGTACAATGTTCCAAGAGGTGGAGGTGCGTCGGTCACTGGCTGTCACCCTGAAGGAGAGTGACTGACCAACCAGAACAGCGTTTGACTGCCAATTCTGACCCCAGTTGCGGCTCATACTCATCCACCCAGTCTTAGCCCCTTTCACGCTCGTCCTCACGACATCCCCTGCACCGGCCACGTTGGTGATCAAAACCAGGTTAAAGTAACGGAAGCCGTTGATCGTGAACCTCATCCCTCCCTGCTTTCGACAAGGCACCCTGCACATCCACGCACCCAATCACAATCGTCAGTGGCATTATTCGTAATAAAGTGCATCCACGATGGCAAATAAGTACAATTACATATTTACAATCACACCACGTAATGAAGATTAATCTTATTTTTGGTTGGTTTCGAGAATCGTGCAATTACGCGGCAAAAGGTGCACGTTTGTCAAAATCTTGAACCGGTTTCAGATAAACGGTTCAGGTTTTCTCCAGACAGGGCCACCAAATAAGCATCTACGGTTCTCATCTGTTTTCACTTTTCTGAATTACGAATTACCTATTGTCTACTGTCTAGTCCCCGCCACAGTGTAAGAATATCAGTACACTTTGTCGGTTTAAACGACGTCGCATTTCTGTCTCTGCGCTTTGTACTCTCAGAAGGCCAAAAGCCAAACAAGCGCGTTTACTCTATTTCCTTTATTCTCATTTTATTATAAAATAATAAAACATCAAAATCTCCCTTTTTTTATACTCCTACAATATTAAAGTTAATTAATTTCTCCCTTTCTTTACTATAAAAAATTATTAACTTTTTTATTGCTAGTGTCTAGACAATTGTGTCAAAAACTACACCTATCCCAAATGCGGAAAATTCCGTTTTTTTCAACTCTAATGTTTTAAATTATGAAACACAAATTATTAATAACTGATATTTAAAAGAGGAAAAGTAAAAACAGAAAACATATATAAAATAAACATATAATGAAAAAGTTAAGGCGAAGTGTGGAGCGAAAATGGGTGAAAGTAACGTTACCTGCGGTAAGAGACGGGGACGATTCCGGCGCGGTACTCAGCGATTTTGAGGAACATGGGCATGGCGAGGTCGAAGTGTGGTCTGGGAGGGTTGCACCATCCTCCATTGTCGCTGGGGAGAGCGTAGTTCGGAGGGCAGAAGTTCGTGGCCGTCACCAAGATCGAGGGGCTGCCAGCGTGGCACCAGCTCGGGTCGTCCGCGCACTTTATCTCGAAGCACGCTCCGCAGCTCAGCCCGCTGTTGAACAGTGCAGTGCTCAGGGCCGCCGTGTTCACGCCGTACCCCTGGCTGTACAGGTTCCCGTAGCCGCACGCGCCTCCCATTGTACCCGACGCGTCGCTACCGCCGTAGAACGTGGCGTGCGCGGTCTCCCACGCGCCGCCGCCGTACACGCCCGGGATTCGGGCCTCGGCGGAAGCGAGAAGAACGGTAACGAGGGAAACAATGGCAAGGAGTTTTTGAAAAGAAGCCATTATGAGTGGGAAGACCGAGCAGGGTTTTGTTAGGAGTTATGAAAAGAAGAACGGTTTTAGAAACTAACTCGCTCTGCGTTTGAGTTCTGTGGAGGGAAGTGCGAAAGGTTCGTGCTATTTATCAGAGAAAACTGGGCCCCACTGAGATCTCTTTTGGACCGTAGATTTTCACACTTTTTGTTTACGTTTATTTTTTACCACATATCCATTTTACTGAAGTAATCGTAAGTGAGTGTGCAAGAGAATACTATGGCGGTGAAGAGTGTAGGGGACAAAAGAGGTTAGGGACATTAGGACCTCAAAATATATATCAATTCTCCTTGCTTCATTTGCAAGTTGTGGCAACCATTGAAACCATTTTTTCTAGGTTGGAATTTGAGGTTGTTCTTTATGTTACTAACTTACTATGTTTCTCTTCTTTTTCTCTCTCAATGTTTCAACTCCACTCAAATAGTGAAAAAAGCCTTCACACTATGAACATATAGTTGTACGGATGTGATTTATTTTCCATATGAATAGTGCTCAGGGACCACCAAATCAAAGGTTAATGTAAATTATCTATCATTCTATACATTTTTAATGTTGATAAAATGACAATGACTATTAACACACACACATTCTCAAAAACATATTTCAAAAAAATGATTATGAGCGAATGATAAGGGGTTTTTCTTTCACTAAATATTAGAGTGGTGTTTAAGGAATCTCCATTGTGGAGAGAGTGTGTGATGGTAACAAAATCATATTGGTAGTATCAAATGGAGAGAGAATACAAAGGTTTGAGTTTGATTAAGTTTTTGTGATTGTTAATCAAAATTTGAAGTTATCATAAAAACAATGACAAACCCAAGTCAGAGTCAAGTCACATTTCACGGCCACTGCGTCTGCATATACTGAACTTCCCCTTTTCTTAATTTCTAAAAAAATGCATTAATTTTCATTGATTTTTCAATATTTTGAGGTTCAGAGTCAGAGAGTCTGTAGCAAAAACTGCAAAAGTCGAAGAAACTGATAAAGTAAAACCTAATTTCGTATCTTTATCATAAAGAAGCAGTTGAAATTATGAATTATAAACAAAGTAAGTACTTACTTAACATATAAAATTGCGTTAATCACTCTATATAAGACACTTGCTAAATTTGTTAGTCTTCTTCGTTCGTATGCTATTCCATGTCAGGTTTGTCGAGTTCACACATTAAAGTAGTAATATGTTTCCTATTTTGCTTTCAATTCTCATTCATATTAATCTCTTTCTTACAACACCCTTATTTAATCATTTTTCTTTTCTGAAAATGCTAATCTTAGTAATATTTTTATATATCTATTATACTTTTTGGAATATCAAATGTTGCATCATTGTATGCTTTAAAACAAAACATTGAATTTGTATATTTTTTCCTTCATTTTAAAATTAACGTTTTTTTTAAATTAATTAAAATTGTTTCAATATCAGTTTTGTCAATCACAATTTTATTTCCAAACAAAAATTTATTGATAAAATAAGGAGTATGAGTGTTATTTTTTAATACCGTGTAAAATATGTATATGTCTATTTTAAAATTAGGAAGCATATATATTTCATTTAAAAAATAGAGGAGTGAATACTTAAATAATCATATTCTTGTTTACAAAAGTCCATTATGTTTTATACTTTAAATCTTTTTTTTATTTATTTTTCATGATATTTAGTTAAGTTTTAGCCAATTTTATATTTTCAAACTAGATAAGGTAAATGACTGACACTAAATAAGAGATGTGAATGTATATTTTAAAATTATTATGGATAGAGTGTCATTTAACTTAATATTATGGAAAATAAACTATTTTTTTCTTTATTTTTCCCCACAACGACATTGGACAAGAATCTTAAATGTCTAAGTTGCTATTAGATAATTTTTAGCAGGTTATTTATTATTATAAAAAATGATTTTGTGACAATATACATCTTTTGTTTTGGATAAGAAATTTAAAAATTATAAGATTAATTTAATAGTTTAAAAATGAAAAATTTCAAACTTTACCTAAACTATGAGGCTCTGTGTCTATGTCGGACACACGTATCGGATACTGACACGTGTAATATAGTTTTGATGAAGTGTCAAATCCAAAAAATATTTATTGAATTTCTGACTATTCTAGCACGGTTTTAACGCAATTTTAAAAAAGAGAAATACATTAATTTTTTAAAAACTCAAATTTATTGTATAATTTTTTATTGTGATTATAAAAATTATAAATAAATCTTTTGAACCAACCGTGAAAAAACATCTTTTAAAAAAAAAATAAAACATACTTGTATATATAAATCTTTATTATCAATTTATATAATTTAAAATTATATAATATATAAATTTGTGTCCCCTTTCCTACATTTTTAAAATTATACATATTTTTTATTCGTATATACCATGTGCGTGTTTATCCTACCTAACTTAAAACATAAGAATTTGAAAATTTGTATATTTTTTTATTTTTTAAAGTCATATTTCTTATCTTTATATTCCTTTCTGGATTTGATCTCACTTACTCAATTTTAAGCGCCAACCCATCCAAATGTGTCCTCTGTGATTAACCAAAATAAGGATGAAATTAAAGCACAACCAGATTATCCAATACATGCAACATCTTTCAAATAATGCAAATGCAATATTTTTTTTTCTCAGAAGCAATCTCATATATATTAAGTATGATGCATGGAGAGATTATACAAATTAAAATGGTAATTAATATTTATTCGTAACTAATAAAAAACATAAAAGTATGCTCAGATTAACCGATGATTGTAAACCTGTTTTTCAGTAGTGAATTAAATGTGTTTAGTTATTTCTTATGATATGAAGTAATACTTTTTTGTATTTAATATTTTATTTATTTAATAATAACTGAAATACTTCATTAAAAAAATAACAAATTTAAATTCTTGTGAAATAAATATTTTAAAATTAAATAATTTAAAAGAAAATTATTAAGTTATCATTTTCTTGTTATTTCTGTTGCTCGGTTTCTGTTTAACAGAGTCTTATATTTATGTATATGTATATTGTATTCTTTTTCATATATGATATAATAAAAATACAATTCTCTTTCTTCTTCATTATCTTCTCTTACTTCCACCTTATCATGTGTCATGGTATAGCACTGCCCTCTGTCACAGAAGGCTAAGCATACTCAAGAAGGTTGCTGCACTGTGTGGTGTGAGTTATAAGAAAACCAGAATCCAATACCATGAAAGTGTCTCATTTCTTTATTCAGTGATTTTCATGTAACACTGTATTTTTATTAAAAAAATTCATAGTTTATTTAGATTTTACAAAATTTATTTCTGTAACTTGATATTATAATACGGATTTATTCTAAATGAATGTTTTATATTCAATATATTTTTAATATATTATAATTAGTAATTAAAAAAATATAAAATATATTTTATAATTTTTTAGAGATAAAATCTCATTTCCTGATATATTAGGAAATAAATAATTTCCAATAATTCGAAATTATACTATATAAAAATTAAGATATAGAAAACAAATTGTAAGCGGCTAAGTAAATTTTAATTATTTTTAATGAAAATAAAATTTGTAATGAATTTTTATAATAATAATTGTGTAATACAATAAGTTTGTTATCTATAATACTTTCTGATTACATTAAAAATTAAAATAGTTTTAAACTGTCCTGCCTTATTTATTCAATAACTTATCTTACCTTTCTTATAATATGCAAGTTGTACATTTAGCTTAATTTATCTTTAATAAGTTTTTAGAAATAAACAAAAAAGTAAACAGGCACTTACCCTTTCACTTCTATATTTAAAAGATAGTGTTTTTTAATAGTTATATTTACTTTTATCTAGTATTTTTATTTAATTTCTCGTTTTATAACCTTCACGGTTCTTTTTTTTATTTATTTTAATTATCAGGAATGAATGAGAGAAGACTTTAGAAATTAACCATGAAATTTCATTATACAATTTCTGTAATTTTTAATAGAAATCAAATTAATTTTCAATTTAGTGGTTCTAGGTAAGGTTTATATTACGAAATTGATTTTAAGTCTAATTCAATCTCATAAAACCGACTTATAGAGTTAAAGTTTATACTACTTAAATATAATAAAATGTCTTAATCTCGGATGGATCTCTCATATCTCGTATCGTTTAAGCACTTTTGTTCCTGAAAAATGAGGTAAACAATTTATATGCCAGAAATATAAATATTTGCATAAAAATAAGAGGGAATTAGAAGCACAATAAACATGTCTTTCTACATTCCCTCTTGTAATAATAAACATGTTTTTTTTGGTAAATGTAATTTTTGTTTTTTTGCAAAATGAAGAACAGAACAAGAATTTGAAACTTCAGAAAATTGGTATGAAGTGTGAAGAAGGAAGAAGAAATTCAACCCCGCATTCAACGCTCCACGTATTACGCCGTGCATTTGACCGTACAATCGGGGACGGCGTTGAGTCTTCCCACATTCTAACGACTAATAATGTCACACCCACTCACTACCCAACGGAACGGAGAACTGCCGCTTATTTTATCAAAGGACAAAAAAAAAGTAACCTAAACTCCGTTCTTTACTTTAGATCATATCGTACAATACTGTACTTTAGTTTTTTTACAATTTCTCTCAGCATTGTGTAAAATTTTACATTTTTTTATGATTTTCCGTTTAATACTGTGGTGAAAAAGCTATTAACGGTCGTAATAATTAATTTTTTATGTTGGCAGACGCGTATGAATTTTAATTTTAAAACACAACCAAATTAATTAGTAATGACACAAATTTCACATTTATTAAAAATAAAGTTTATTATAATCTAGTATATAAGATTAAATTATATTTAAAATCTATTCCTTAATTTCAAATATAAATTAACAACCTTATTTAAAGAGAGTGAATTGAAAATCTACTTTAATTAAAAATAAAATTAATTTATAATGTGAAGTTAAATGAGTGATTATATATATAAAAAGAAAAAAAAGACCAAATACATAAAATAACTATGGATTTATATTTTGAAGAATATAATTTTGAGAATTGATGTGGAAGGAGAAGGTAGTTTTTTGGTGATGGAATATAAAAATGTGATGAGTCTTGTGAGTAGTGAGTGAGTGAGTGTCCTTTCTTTTGAGAGTTTGAGGACGTGACTTGGTTAAATTATTGGATGGTATTATCTACCAAATCAATCAGATATGCCACGTAGTGTGCATAATTAAACCGTAGTTGAACAACTACGTAGCTGCACGCACCATTACTCAATCAATGACTATGCAGAAATGTTATCCAATATTGTTCATATTTGACTTCAACATCTCACATTCTAAATCATATTAATTTCTTTCAATTACTCCATCTTCACATTAGTTATAGCCTTGTTTATTGGCACAAGTGAGGGACGTGGAAAACCAAGAAAAAGGAAGGGACAAGTGAAATGCCTACCTACCAAAGTAACAACAACGCATCTTAGTCACATTCCTTTTCTTCTCAGGCAGGGATGCTAACCTTCTGCACCTGTGAAACTCTTTATTATTCCACCTAATATTGTTAGACCTATTTCAATCCTTTCAGAACTCAAATAAACTCGAACTAAAAACATTTTATATAGTATATAATTAAGTATAAACTTCATCGTATTAGTCAGTGTCATAAGATTGAGTTAAATTTAAAGTTGACTTCTCAATATAGTATCAAAATCAAAGTTATTTAAAGCATATCCTAGCGAAAATTTGTTGAATCGTTATTGGACCATCCATAAATATATAATCCCGCACGAGTTTGGTATACAAGCACCACCTACAATATTTGTTTAATTATTCATTGTTTGTTATTGGTGGTTTTGAATTTAATCCTGTTGTATAGGTTATTATAGTCAATAGTTCTGGTTTTGCTTTAATATTATGCGATGGATTATGTTTTATCTTATGTTGGCTGAGGCGATGTGGAAGACCCAGGTTGTATTATGTAGATGTTGCAGAAACATTGGTTTGTCAAGGGTTTACAAGAGCTTGGCAACAGCTTAACCAACCAAACTTGTTATATTTACTGCATAATTATGCAGCAATTGAAGCATAACCTTACAGGGAGTATTGGAGTTGATGTCACCAGGGTCTACAAGCACCAAGCAATCAGACAACTAATGAAGGATGGAAGTAAACTAATCTTGTTTTTACGTTGTTGTACACTGCATAATTATGCAGTTTTAGCCATTACAAATTGTTGTATTATAGTGTAGGGAACAATTCTATGTTTTGGATGCTTGTAGTAATTATATGGTTGTTAGTTAAATGGAGAGGCGGAGAGGTTTGAGATTTTTTATAAGGATTGAGACACTCTGAAATATTTCTTTTTAATTTAATTAATTTATTCTTTACTGAAAAAAAATTCTCACACGAGTTGACAATTCCAGCATAGGGAGTCTCGATGTAAGGATATGAGTTTTGAAAATCCTTGCAAACAATTTTTATAAGGTTGAGCCCCTTAATAACATTGTATTTTTTACAATTTTTTAATTAAAATTTTTGTCTCATCATAGCTCATGCACCAGGGAAAAAAAACAGTAACACATAACAATTGCAATAGAGTAAGCACCAAGTCCACCTTCTAATGATAAATGACAACCTCTATTACAAGACATTTCTACAGACACAACTCATAAGAGTGGTATGAATTTGAATGTAGAATGATGAATGGTTTAGCAATACATAAATTGGAAAACATCATTATGCATATTATCTTTTCTTTAGTGAAAAGTCTCAATCATATGATGGTAGGTAATTCAGTTGGCACTGACAATTAACAGATGCCAAAGTAATCAATAATTAAAAGCCATCCTGTGCTCAAGACCAAATCTATTCCTTACAATTTAGATATTGCCAATATTGCATAATTTTTTAAAATTTTATTGGTCTTTGAATTGATTACATGTAACTTCTTCACTCCATGAGACATTCTACAATGGCAATAAAGCTATGGATTGAAGTTTGGTTTCTAAGTCACCAAATAATATTTTATCGGCATGACCAAATAAGTTTACTTCGATCACATCCAACTAAGTCAATTATTGGTGATATATTTGCTTCCAGCTCCTGATAATTAGATATCATTATATATACTATGTAGTGAATTGTGAGTCTCTGTTAAATCATTAAACTAATACCAGTTACGTGTACGAGGATGAAGAATAATTCAAAATCTAAAAAAAAATTATAAAAATATTTTAAGTCTAACTCAACTTTATTTTAAGAGATAAAGTATTTACTACACTTCCTTCACCAAGACTTATCAATTCGTATGAGACAATATATTTATGGATGGTTCGATACCGAGTAGTCTAATAAAGACAATAAAGTTTCACTACAATAATTTTTAAATGACTATGATACTATATTAACCACTGAACTTTAAATTTAACTCAATTTTATAAAATCACTCAAGTGAGGTTTGGATTCACTTATTTATTTTTAGTTTTGATCTTTTATCTTCAACAGAAAGTATTGTATTGTTGTTGTGAACTCTTAGAAATAGCAAGAGAATAAAAAAGATAAATTATTTGATTATTAAGTAATGGAAGTGTTAGTATATTAAATAAAACACATGTACATTAAGAGAGAATACACAGTTTGATGTATTTGCACAACACAGACCACTTTTAAAAATCTTGGTAATGAAATGGATAATAGGAGAAACAAGTATACTGTTGGAGAGGTGTGCATGATTCCACTATAAGCATTTAGTATTACATCATTAATTTAGAAAGGTATGATTGTAAAAAACAAGATGATGGACAAAGTGGAGAGATAGTTGCTGGGGTGAAAATAAAGTTAGGAACTAATCAATATCCTATGACGACAAAAGCAACAATTAGGGTTAGAAAAAAATGAATGAGTAGTACCCTAATACACTTGAGAATGGTATTAGTATTTAGTATGATTTAGGGCATCCCATTTGTTGATGCATGGTGTAATTGAAAACGTGCCCTATCTTTGTGGGACAATGGTGGACCATTAGGCCCATTTGGAATGGCATGTCTGTTCTTTAAATGAAATCCGTTGCTAAAAATCAGCAGGCTCCATTGAGCTTTACGCAATCCCCATAAAAAAAAAACCCTAGTTTCCCCTATAAGCAAGCAAGTAACTGCGAATCATATCTTCAACTTTTGTACTTGTTCTTCTCCCATGCATTCCACTCCCACAACACAACCACCAACTTTTTCTTTCTTTCTTCTCTTTTTGAACTCAAGCTTCCTTCTAATCATTCATGGGTCCCAAACCTAGCCCTGCCACACTCTTCTAAGTAAGTGACCAAAGCTTGATCAAGACAAACTACCTGTTTAACTACCTACCATACACAGTGGCCCAAGGAATTTTCACAAAATCAACTACCAATTTTCCTTTTCTTGTTTAACATTTTTAAGGTTGCTGTTCAACAAGCCTCACATGTTAAACTCTTTTTAGATGGTTAATCTCTAATTGTAGTTATTACATTAAAATATAACTTTCTTATCAAGATTTACAAAAAGAGTAATGGCTATATACAGCTTGTGCCAAAGAAACATATGTTGCTAATTAGTTCAAATCTTTAACCTATTTTTTAAGATAATTATGATAAAAGTTAATAAACTTATCTTATATATAATTCATATGATTGAATGAAAATATAAAATTGTACTATATAATTTTATTTTTCTTTTTTCTATGTTTATGTAAATAATTTTACATTAACAACCTATAAAAAATATTGTTATTAATTTTTTGCTATAATTACCTTTTTAGTTTCTACATTAAGGGTCAATAGTCAATTTGGTACATTGGTCTTTAAAAAAAAAAAATTTCGTTTCAAAATTTGTTAAAAAATACGCAATTTGATCTCTTATGTCAAATTCGTATAAATGTTGTTAATTGGTGATGATGTGACACTATTATATCTCCACGTGTAATCCAAAGTGTATTTCTCTCCCTCATCTTCACTCTCAACAGAATTTCTGAAAACCCTCTCCCCTAATTTGTTTCCTCCGTTCACAGTCTCCACCCATTATTTTCCTATTGTAACAAATTACTGTTAATAACACAAAATCCATCCAACAGGTTTATACAACATGAAAGAGGGTCCCATCAAGAAGGCAAAAAACATTAATAATACGATAAATGTCAAAATTGCATAGATCTAAATGTCCAATACTCACTAGGATAAGATGAAGCTTTTATGTCCAAAATTTCTTAACAGATTAAGGGGAGAGGTGGAGGCTCAAGAAGGCCAAGATTCTCAAATGAGAAACATTATCACTCATATAAATTTTGAACAAAAAATCCAACTCATCCAATACCATGCTATCCAACGAGGGAGATTCCACTTCATCTTCGAAACAAGGTCCCTCCTAGTACTCATGGATCTCCCGCCACGCGAAGCACTGTGATGTTGAGGCGATATATATCGAAAAGAAATGATTTAAGTAAATACAAATTTAAGGAAGAAAAATTGAAAATCATTACACAAGGGTTATAAAATAATGAAATCAACATTTATTCCATATAGTACATATAAAAGAAACTAACTTAAAATAATAGTGGTAATATACATGCATCAATGCAAACCACTTACTAAATTGTGTTGAGAAAGTTGTGTATGAATCAAATCTCCAAGAATCCAATGAGAGCTAAACAAAGATCAATGTGAAAGGTAGAGAAATAAGGGGTCCATGACAAGGTTAAAAAGAAGGAACTATGTAAGGAAGTAGTTGTAATTATAGGCACAAAACGGTTGTTACAAAGTGATTGAATATATGGTCTTGGTTGTAATGAGCAAAACGCTTAAAGTTGTACTAAATATCACTACTCACTAACCACTAAAATTTGTCAGTGAAAGGGAATTTTTGATGGATTTGCGATGACACAAAATCCATTAGTAAATCACTTGTAAGTAATTAATGACAAATATAATCGTTAACAAGTGTTGTGTATGAAGTTCATGCGGTTTTAGACGGACTTTTCCATTGATAATGGACAAATTTTGGCAACATCCAAATAATTTACTAGGATTTCGATTTACATGCACATTCCAAATAACATAACAGAATGTCATCAATTCTAAACATTCCATCATGCTAATAACCTATTTTAGACATGCTCCCCAAGCCATTTAGGCATTTCCCCAATAATTCTAGCATCTCTAAACATCTCAGATAATCTGAGATACTTTAGTGTTGAATTTTTTTTTATTTGATCCTTATGCTTTGGCCGCCATTGAACCTTCTTTTATAACAATCAAACAAGTAGATGTTCACATATCAAATGTATAACGTAAAACTACCTAGTAAACTTTAGCATATGAATAATGGGTTTGCTTTAAATAAAAACATACCTAGTACTTGTTTGATTTTGACATATGCATATTCTATTATATGTCAATGGAATATGTTTAAACATGTTACCTTAAAATGTTGCTAGTGTTGCTCCTTATCAGATTCAGGTATCGCTCTCCATGTTGTCCAAGGATTGAAATTGTTGCTTAATAGACTTTTTGATAGCCTGTGAAACAACCCTAGATAGAACAAACCTAATTACATAGAAAAGTCATGCAAATGTCAAACAATGAAACAACTTACATAACATAAATAATAAATTATATATTACCCTTGATCATAAGATTCAATGATTGGTCGATCATGGAAAGCAGAGTCAACTTGAATCGACATAAGTATTAGATGATAATGGAATTGTAAGGTTTAGGTAGGAGACTAGTGTATGTGTATAAGCATCAAAGGAAGATGATGCAAGTATTGAGTTCTCAAGTCATTTGTTAAAGTAAAAATGAATTTCAAGCATTAAATTAATTAAATTAGTAAAAGTTTAAGGTGAAAACAATATACAAATTGATTTGCAATTCTTACACTCAAGAAAGGAAGTGTAACGTTCATATTTACATGCATTAGTTAAGGGAAGTAGAAGTTCTAAAATAAAGACATGTTTGGATTTAAGTAGTGTGGTTTTCCAATATAAAAATGAAAACTCAACTTTTAGGTAATTGTTGTAAATAGTAAATTTATAGAAACAATCACAACATATATTTGACGTTAGTGACACCTAATAGATATAGGTTTATCATATTTCCTAAATAAGGATTTATAGTTTGAAACACGATGTAACACTTATTTTGTGTTACACTATTACAACTAGGTGGTTAAATAAATAATAAAAAGATAGCTCATAAAATTTATGTTTTAGCAAAAAATATTTCCTCTGATTAATACATATATAAATCACTTATTTAAAAAGTAATTTAATTGAGTAATTTATGTGAATTAAACTTATGTTTAAAAGAGTAAAATGAATAATTTAGAAGCGTAGGGGAGATGGGTGTAGGTGGAACTGCAGATTTCTTCTACAAGGAGGCTCAACGGCTAGGCTACGTGGCTCGCTCCGCCTTCAAGCTTCTTCAGATTCAGAAGCAACACAACATAATCAACCGTGGCGCCACCGTTCTCGACCTCGGTTGCGCCCCCGGAGGGTGGCTCCAGGTGGCTTGTCAAAGCTTGGGTCCCTTCAACGGCGGCGGCTCCGTCCTCGGCGTCGACACCAAGAAAGTCAAGGTTCCCCCTCTTCACTGCGATTCTAGGGTTCAGACCATCTCTGCTGACGTCACCACCCTCTCTCACCACCGACTCAGAGCACTTTCTCCAAAGGAAAAAGGGTTTTCTGTGATACTCTCAGATATGTGTCCCTTAGTCTCCGGAATCACTACCAAAGACGCAGCCTTGTCGTTTGAGCTTGGGATGCGTGCCTTGGATTTGGCTCTCGGCAACAGAGTTCACGTGGAGCCAATTGACGATGACCCTTCTTGTTCAGATGACGGTCAAGGAGTTTTGAGGGTTGGTGGGCACCTTATTATCAAGCTTCTCGAGAGTGAAGATGCCAAAGGTGCTTCCTTGCTTACTTCTCTGAATAATGTAATTGATATGTGCCCAAAATAAAATTTGAGGTGTTCAGTTTAAAAAGTTTGACATTTCAGTTTAGTCCCTTCAAGTTTAATTGATGGAGTTAATAGGTTATTGCATTAGTTTATCATACTAATTTCTTCAACTTATTTGTATCAAAAACTGAGAAAGATTAATTTGGGGTATCCAAAGTGAAACTTTTTACTTAAAATGTGGATAGTGTTCAATTCTATTGCTTTGATTGTATTTGTTATGTGTTGTTGATTTCTTTGAATGTTTATTTGCTGCAGAAATTAACCAGCTTTCTAAACCGTTCTTTAAGAAGGCATCATGGCTGAGACCTAAAGCTACAAGGCCTTCGTCAAGAGAGATTTATTTGATATGTCAAGGTTTAAAGCCAGATGCTAAGATATAGATTGATTCTCTTATACTCTTTGTCCGGGGGAATGTTGGCCATGAGTTTTGCTTCCGTTTGATGATGATAACTAGTCTTTGTGAAAAATTCATTATTTTCTGGCTCTCTGTTGATACTCATAGTTAGTCTATGAATATTGACTCCTGATATGTAGGAGGGTGGTGAAAGGTTATGATGATGAATTTGTGATTGGAATGTCCCATATGAGAAGGTCTCATAACTTTGTTTAGCCATCAGTAATCCCATACACACCACGAGCGGTTGGAACTAGGCTTGCCTAATCTGCAACACAATCGCCTCCTTTGTCCTCTCCTACATACATACAACATTGTTGCTGATTGAGGTTTAGATCTAATTGCGTATGAAAAGAGCTTTGTTAAAAGAAATAGAACTTTAATGAACTTCAGTCACTCTTTAATGCTTTGTTTGAATGCACCTTGCTCCCATCATATTTGATATGCACACAAACAATGAGGCTATTCTCCTATTTACACAGTTTTCCTCAACTTTCTCTGCATGTTAGCGAGGTAAAGATGAGAGCACATCCACGTTTTTCCTCACCCTCATTTCAGTGGACATGGACCAAACACAGGCTAAATGAATCGATCTCCTGTTATTTGGAAAATATCAGTGGTACAAAATAGCAAAAAAAGCGTATAACGTGATTGTAAAATAATATAGATGCCTACTTTTGCAACTTCGTGGTTGCGAAAAAAAAAGCACTAATTATTTCCAGAAGTTTAGTATTTCATTGAACGTAACAAGTTAAGTCGGTCTGTCATCTTCAATTAACATCTTTTCTGCAAAACATAAACAAGAAATAAAAAGGGGATGCCTTTCCGATTATTTGAGTTCAAAATATGGAGCATATGTCAACAACGTAAAAGAACAAAAGGCAATGACCCTGCCCAAGAAGTATGTGCTATTCACTGGATTGAAAATATTGGTAGTTGCTGTGTAACAACACCATGCTTTTGTTGATGTTCCGGTTCAGCAAAAGCAAGACAACATATTATACTACGTGAGAATACTTTCTAAACAATGGTCGAAAATTGTAGACAATGTACAGTACTATACTGTGACCAATTACAATGTATACCGCAGTTGATAATTGCGAAGCCAGTCTTCACCTTTTTCATAATAATCCAGTCTACTGAAAGTTTGCATATGGAACTGTGAGTCTGAGGCGAAGGTAGCTGCCCCACGCCATGCATCCATGACTGGATCCAATGCCCTCACTATTTTTATAGGTGAGCCACATGGTCTAATCATCCGAATTCCAGATTCCAGGCGTTCAACTATACCAGGGAAAAGAGAACTTCCACCAGTAACAAGTATGGAACTAGTCAGTCTCTG
Organism: Phaseolus vulgaris; assembly: GCF_000499845.2. NCBI lineage: Eukaryota > Viridiplantae > Streptophyta > Magnoliopsida > Fabales > Fabaceae > Phaseolus > Phaseolus vulgaris. Next base: position 53,505,337 of record NC_023752.2, read on the forward strand.
TTCCAAGGTTTCATCCTTGACTGGTAACCTCCTTATTGAGACCCCAGCCATCTCGTCTAATCCTACCTGATCAACCCCGATCCAGTTTGGATTAAATAATATTTCAGGACATCTGAATCTTTCGACCCCAATAACAATCTTAAAATCTTCTTTGGTAAGAGGACGAACCCGTGGCACCTCAGCAGGTTGACTGGTACCGGCATCTAACTTAGGTATAAATGTTGGATCCAGGTCCTATCAAATTAACAATGTAGAAGTTTTTATGTGAATTGCAAATCAAGACCCGTATAAAGAAGTCAACTTGTACAATCATAAACTAATCTTATGGGATTTTATCCTGTAAGGCGTTCTAACCTGTAGCCTAGAAGAGATGCGGGTCAGCTCTGTTTCATCTTCATCTGGTTCTTCATCATCATCGTTACCATAATCTTTGCTCATCAATTTGTAAAGCTGCCAATCTTCATCTCTAGCACCAAATGTATCTTCACCCTTACCACGGTCTAAAGCTGCAGTTGTCAGGAGACGCATTCTTTCCCTCTGAGCAGCATTCAGTCTTTCACCACGGCCAATACCACCGGACAAACTATTTCCATTTGAATGGCCTCCGTTTGTCTTAAGTCGTTTTTGTTGGTCAACTCTTTCTGAAAGGTCTTTGTATCTAGCATGCAATTGCTCCAAATATAGGTCCGGGTTCTCTCTACATTAAGCAGAGAAAAAAAGTTTATAAAATAATAATAATAATAATCATTTAAAGCCTAGTCAAAATTGCAATCAAGCTATGAACAAAAGTTGTATCCCGGGAATAAGTAAATGTGGATAGTAAACTATTCACTTAGCTCTCCTGCTATCCCTGTCCTTCAAAATCCTTATCAGATTCAAGCTAGTGACCAAAAATTAGATTGAATACTCACTCTTTTCTATCACTTGCTTTCTCCAATTTTACTTGGTTAAATATGAGGGGGAAATCTTACATAAGCAAGCCACAAACAGAGTATATCTTGAAACTTCATAAAGAAAGTAAAGCATCAAACATACAGGCGTTTCTCCTCCTCTAGCTGTTGTTTTCTCTCTCGTTCCAATTCCTCTTCATAGCGCTTCTGTTTTAATCGCTGCCTCCCATCAGCCATAGATTTGAGTGACAACTGTTTCTTCTTTTCATTGAGCTGTCAAATATCAATATACAAAAAGCAATTAATATTGTTAACCTCAGCACAAAGAACATCATCACGCAAAGAAGATATCAGAAAAATATAATCATATTAAGATTGTAGGAAAATGTGGCTCGAAAAAAATGTAATAGTACACTTATCACATATTTGGGAGACTTTATTTCCCTTGATTAAAAATCTCTGAATAAAACAACAAAAATATGCTTATTTCTCCAAAATAAGCAGAAAGTGAGAATACACCATTCAGCTTATTGATAATGTAAGATAACTGTCTGATGAAAAAACAGACCTGTTCTCCAGTCAACATGTCATCAGGAATGTTTATAAGAGAATACTTCTCACTAGTGCCAAGATCCTCCTTTTCAGTTTCAGCTTGCTCATTCTTTGGTTCACCTTTTGCTTTCCGTAATGATTGTATAACTTTATTACGTGCAGACTCTATCTCCTGCCTATTGACATAGCCAGTTTCTGACAGGAATGGTAGAACCTCACTCTCTTCCACTTGTTCAAGCTGATGCAAAAGAAACTCTAAACCATGCAATTCATTTTCCAGTTCATTAATTTTAGAAGACCTCTTTGCCTCAGCCATTTCTCGAAGCCTTTGACCTTGTTTCTCTTTAATTGCTGCCTTTCTTGCGATCTCTTCCTCAGAAGGAGGCTCATCAGTTGGGGGTGGAACCCAAGGGAGTTCCCAACATCTGGTTTTTCCTTCAGCTTGCTCAGGTTCTTTCTATTATTAGATCATTCAGGGAGTTTTAGAAGCAATAAAAGAACTTAGTGAAAAAGGAAAAAAAAATCCATACATATACCTGAAACAACCTAGCTTCCGAGGCATAATCTGGTGCAATGTAACAATGTTCCATCTTCAGGTCTTCAACCTTTTCCCATGTAAATCTAGTCCTACATTGATCATTCAATAAAATCTAAAATACTCCCCAAATTTAACATTCATTTAGATAGTATCAGAACCCAAATGATTTGATACTCACAAATGATACGGATATTTAAGTGAAAGGAGTTGCTTCAAATGATTAGTCACATGGAATCCACCAATATTAGTACGACAGCATCCTTCATACACAGGCTCCCCGTCTACAAACTGAAATATGCAAAACAAATAATATCAACAAAAGGCAAAATCTGTAATCACATGCCCAGTGGATTTCTTCTTATTTATTTCAATATTTAAGAGAAATTAAACTTGTGAACTTATTTTATAAATTTTAATATTTTTTCTCCCTACGAGGGCCTATTAATGAGTGCACTAATAAGGAAGAAGAAAATGAGCGAGAAAGTTCTAAAACAATTACACAAAGTGATGGAAGAGGCCCAAGCTCAGGCCGTAGTTCAAGCCCAACAACTAGGTCAATGGCAAAGAGGATTCAAGAAGATTGGGACTCTGCTACTGATGGCAGAGAAACGTTCCTTTATATGTTCAAAGAAGACCAGAAGAAGTAAAGCCCAAGCCATGAGAGCTAGTTTCTTTATTTGTAATTTCAATAAAATAGGGTTTCTTTAGCATAATAGGGGGGGTGTGCTTATCATTGTAGCTTGAGTAAAGCCTTTTAGGGTAAGAAGTTAACCTAGCTTCTAGAAGTTTGCTCCTAGGATGCGACATTGACTTTAGTCAAAACCCTAGCAGCCGCTCTTTTGTGTATTCCCCTTGCTCCTTGTTCTCCAAGGCACTTGCACCTATATAATGGGGTGTTTGGCTCATGTTTTAATAAGATCAATTTTATGAGTAAAATGCTGCCAAATATTGCAAGCTTCTACTCCCTTGTCTAGTCTCTCTAGGTTAGACACTTTGTTGTTCACCTCCACCTTCTCCAAGTGATATGGCCCAACCAATCACTCTCCATACCTTTCATGCACCTACAAGGAACCCATAGCTCTATATGAGCCCTCCTTGATCCATCACATCCATTGCTTCCGCCACCCTTTTCAAATCTCCAAGAAGAACAACCCATCTTTTGGTATCAACCCATCACAAAGCATGACCAAGAACCTTCGTGCTCATAGAAATGTCTTTATTCATGGACTCCAAAGCCTTAGGACCTGTTCACTTTGTTTTACTTTGATTGCAACTGTATAATAGGATTTTTAATTGGGTGTAAGTTGAATATATAGATATTTTGATGGACCTTAATTGACCAACATCAATCGAAGGTTCAATCCAATGACACATCACAGTTCAAGTAAGGCAAGGAAAACATGCTAAAGAAACTCCTGAAATTCTAGGTTTGGAGTACGCCACAAAGGAGCATGGCAAGGAAAGCATGCTCCCAGGAGTGAAGATAAGCGTGCCAAGGAGGGCATGGAAAACACCAAGTCAAGGAGAATATAGAACCTATCCAAACGCAACACAAGCAAGGAAAGCATGCTCCAAGATGTGAAGCTCAGTGTGACAATTAAGAGAATATTCAAGGACTTCTAGGCACCAAGGTAGCACATGTGAAGAGTATGAATATTCTAGATCTTGTAATAGGCAAGTATCATGCCTAAGCAAGGCACCTTGCGTCATTGATTACAACTTAGAATGAATTGAAATTTCTTTGAGAAATTGAGACTTGTGAGTCTTCTTGAGGATGTGCACTCTCCCGTATGAAGTCTTACCTTTAGTTTCTAGGAATTAAAGTAATGATTCACTTCACTTATCTTCAATCTACTCAAGTGGTATGATTCTTCAGTTCACTTATCTTGAGTCTACTAAAGTAGTGTGATTCTTCACTTCACTTATCATGAGTCTACGCAAAAGGCATGATTCTTCATCCCTTCTCTACTCCAGCTCTTATTTTACTTTTACTTTTAAAGTGCCTTTCAATTTGTTTTGAGTTCTTTGAATCTATGACTCAAGCTTGGATGAAAATGGTATCATACCCATTCTTGAACTATGTTCATGAACACCAAGATAAGAGGAGATTCATATTCTATGGTGACGTTCTTGCAATGATCTGATTCCTTTGATTTATAACTATAATTACTTTGGATTTAATTGATTACAAAGGAGCTACCACATAGTGGGATAGATCCCTCTTCCATTCCCATAGTTGAGGTTCCACCACATATCCTCTATAAAAGTGGTTTTCAGCTGCCCGCACTCTCTTTTACAAGGATAAGTTTACAATTATTATCTACTTCAAAACTTTGAAAAAGAAAATAAGGAGAATTTCCAGTATGGTGCATATGAATAATTGTTATTATTACTAAGCCACTTTGAAAAGTAGCTATACAGATTATTAACACTACCATAGGAACTTAGCTACTATAGCAAAAAAAGAGCAAATGAGATATATTGAATATAAAATGTGACATAATGACATTCAACTGTTAATAATATGTGACACAACAAAAGAATTGTCTTCACATAATCAACCTTTAGACAAAAGACAGTCTATCAGGCTAAGGAGTTACTGCAAGTAGATTAATAAAACTGACTACTATAATTACAAAGTTGGTGTTATATACAATGAGATCCTATTTACAAATTTAACCATGATCAGGTGGATGATATTACAAAAATCTGCAACAGAAATTCAAATGAGAAACTCATTTTATTGACATATAAGTAAATAAGATAAAAACAATACCGGAATCACATGGGTTGTGTTGAATCCAGGACACAGAGCAAGACCATCTTTAGCACACACTCCTTGTTGTTGATTGTATTTATAGCTGAATGCCACATCAACACCAAAAGCTGCAAGAACACAGAAACCCAACTAACTTTTGGAAGCAAAATACACGTACAACATCTAGCAAAAAATCCAGACATGCATCCCTAATGGGAAAAACCAGTGACAATCGTGTGACAAAAACAGGTTACTTAGGAAATTTGTATTGAATTCAGTTTTTCTACAGAAAATCGCTAGTTAAATGTGAAGTTTTTTTCTGAAGGTTACTAAGTATTAGTACCAATTGATGGAACTCCGTAAGTCTCAAAAAGAAGTTCTGCCATTTTACTACGAGATTGAACTGGGTTGCATACACATTCGGTGATCAGGACAGGATGATCAATCTGCTCCAGCGATAGACATTAAATTAGAAAGAGTAAGTCAAATTAACCAAATGCAGAAAAAAGGAGAACGAATATTTATTAAACCAAATAACCACTATGTACCAAGACAAGGACATTATGTTCTGTAAGTAGCACACCAGACTTAGTAGTATCAACAACACTAAATAAACCAAGGAAGAAAAGACAATAAACTAACAGCTTGAAGGGATTAAAAAAAATGAAACACTACTTCAACTATTTACATACCTCAGTAGTTGCACCCATCCGGTCAAATCCAAAATCAAGAATCTGTGTGTGAAAAAAGTGTCAGTATGTTATCCTAACCAGGTTCTTCTAAAATAATGAAGGGCACAGGTTAAACATGAGACAAGAGGAAATTTACATATTCCATCGTTTCAAACTGGTACACAACATTACTGTCAAATGCAGAACGTGGCCCAGAGCGAGTGCAGTCGAAGTATTTCAGTAAGGCGGGATCATGGTCACCCACAATGGTGACAGTTTCCCCTGTGAGAAAGAGCAAGTATTCACCACACCACACCACATAATTGTAGGCAAGCAAAAAGAACCAATGTTGGGACAGAAGTTGTTAGAGATAATATAGCTATTAATGCCGAAACAAAAACACACATGGGACCTAATTTTTTTTTGCCAAATTAATGATTGTCCAAACAAACAATGCACAACACAAAAGCAACAATTTACACAAATAAATATTAAAGCCAAATGTTAGACCAATGCCCTAAGAAAACAAAAGCATGAAAAAAAAATCTTCATTGTATTGAATTGAAAGCATAACTGATCTAGGAAACGTTAATATCAGTCCTTTCAAAACTAATTCTAAGCCGCTAAAACGTTATTTTTTTGAATCCACAGATATCCTCCACGGAAAACAACAATGTTTGAACCAGCTAAAACTACTCAAAGGACGAACTCTTCCGCAGAGTATTAAAGCAAGAACTCCCATCTTATGCAAAAACGAAAAAGGTGGTAAAGCAGTACCGGTTACTTTATGGCGTGGCCTTTGCACAATGTTGCGAAAAATAACACGAGGTTCAGGCTCTCCCGCCCAACTGAAAATTCACGAAAACAAGAACGAGTCTTAACTAGATAAATCCAATTGGGAAAGTAAACCAAAAAAAAATGAGAAAATTAGGGTTATAATACCCTATGCGGAAATAGGAGGCACCATTGTCTATCACAATGGGAGTGTTGGAATCGACGAGGTTGAAATCGGTTTGACGCTGAATGTTGGAAATAAAAGGCATGGTGCAGTCGTTCTTGAGCTGGATTTCGGTTCCTGTGTGTGCGGACGACTAGTGAAGAGTCCCGAGCCGGTTGGTTAAACCGAACCGGTTCGGTTCGATGGACGGATAAGCGAATCGGCGTGGACGAAGAGCATCAGTGGATGAACACTATCACACCATTGTTTTGACTGTTTTGCTTCAGCGTCTTCTTCCTTTCAACACTTTTCTTCCGGAGTTAGAAAGGGCGTAAATTAAGAAAAACCCAAAATCATAAAAAAAATTATAAGAATCTATTAAAAAATTATTTAAAGAAAGTTTATTAGTTCTCGTGTTTTATATTAAATATGTATGTGTAAAGAAAATTAATAATTTCATACCCATTAAAACGGCATTTACATAATTGTAATAAGACATTGAAAGCAAAAAAGCCACATACAATGATAACAACTAAATTACAATTTTTTAAAAAGTACATAATGTTATAAACTTGTAATCTAATATAACTAAATATTTCAATACCTATTTAATCACGTATTATCATTAATAATTTTGAGTTGTAGCTAAGATTTAGATAATACCTATAATTATAATTATACTTATAATTTTAATTAAATTGAAAATCTCTTGATAATGCCTAAGATTATCAAATTTTAACCAAATACAAAGGTAATGAGTTATGAATATATCATCCCCCATTATCTTCGAACTGCAATGTATGTTGGTATGTCTCATTTAAGTATTATTAATTAAAAATTGAACGTCATACTAGTAATTCGTGTTAATAATTTATTATGAAAATATTAAAGTAAGAAAATTTAATTAAAAATTATTGCTAAAAAAATGTTGTGGCATTATTAACAGATCCACAGCGGCCCATGCCACAGGCCTAGGGAACACATGGCCCATTAAGGATGCCCAGAAATACTTCTCCAGAGATAATTTTTTAAAATGTGAATTAGATTTTTTTAATTAATATGTATTGTATTTTTTTATAATTAACATGTTCTTTTTTAATGTTTTGTTAGAAATAGATTAAAAAAACTCATCAACATTAACGGTATGTTTTTATGAATATTAATTAAAAAACAATCAAGATTAATTGAAAATCAACAAAATAAACCAACTAATAACGTTGTCAAAATACCGATTCAAAAACAATTGATTAACAATCTATGAAGCTCAGACACTCCTCCTAAATGGCGTGTCGGTGTCGGATACACGACACTCGTATAACACTTGTAGGACACGTATGAAGTGTCAAATTCAAAAAATATTTATTGGATTTCTGACAATTCTAGCATAGTTCTAACATAATTTTAAAAGGGAAAAACACATTAATTTTTTTAAATCTCAAATTTATTGCATAAATTTTATTATGATTATAAAAATAAGAAACAAATTATTTTGAATCAGTCATGAAAACATCTTTCCGTTCAAAAAAATAAATAATCTATAACATACTTGTGCACATAAATTTTTATTATCAATTTATATAATTTATAATTATATAATATATAGATTTGTGTCCCCGTGTCCTACATTTTAGAAATTATACGTATTTTCGTATCCATGTCTATGTTACATAGTTAACCATAGTCAAAAAATAATATAAAAAAATATTGAATAAAAATATTGATATTTAAATATTATTAATAATTTTTTATTTTAATAAATAAATAAAATTTAAAACTGTTTTGTATACTAGGTGTCGTGGTACAGAAATTCTGCACATCGACCATAACTTACTATTGTCTGAAAGGTGTATATCCACAAAGTAAGTGACCGTTATCTCCGACATTAAATAATAAACGATTTAAAAGGCATAAACACGTAACGAATTCAAAAGGACGTTTAATTTAACGGAGGAACGAGAGCATCGACGGTTTAGGTTGGCTTGGCGGTGGTCATTAAGTACGTGGCCCATTAACCACCGACCCAAATTTTCCCGCCAAAACGGAACTTGTGGACTTAATTCAAAGGCCCAAAACGTTCCCCGCGGGCCCCGCTTTTTGCCACGTGGGCTCCCTCTTGATTCCACCACACGCTTGCGCGACCCAAAGCACGTACCCTACTCTGTCTCCTTGCGGAGCAAGAAACTTGAGTTCCTCCATGTAACTATAAATAACAGCGTTCGCGCCTCCCTAACAAACATTCTCAGAAGTTGAAAAACATGGTCAAGAACGTTGACGAAGCTTGCCGCACGCCCAAACGCACCTCTCGTCGGATACCGGCGGCGATGGTGTGCCCACCGGCTCCCAAGAAGAAGCCGCCACCTCACACGGCGTGGAAGAGGGTGCCGCCGAAGAACGGCTACTTTGTGCCGCCGGACCTTGAGCTCATTTTCAGAGTTGCCTCCGCCAGCGAAGCTTTTGCTTAGTTCATCATCCATTTCTTCTGTAGAATTTCACTGATTTAACATCTTAACGTGCTTAGGCTAAGTTAATTTCTCTGATGTACAATTAGAACAAGTTTGAAGTACGCGTCTACTTCTCTGTATAATTTTTTTTTTCTTTTTCTTTTTGTATTAACAGGAGAAACAGTGTGGTACATATTCTGTTGGTGGAATTTTTGTTGTATATTTGGTTATTCCTTTGAGTGAATAACTAATATTTGAGATTTCATCATAAATCTGAATATTTTTATAATTTTTTCTGTCACTTTTTTGGGGTTTTGCTTGAAGGATGGTTCTTAATGGCGTACCTATGCGAACTAGGAAAGACAAGTAGTTTATTTATTAAATTTTGGTTACGCGATGTTCGATGGATTCAACTTTAGCAAAACGAGTGTTTTGAAAAATGGTAACTTTACGCGTTTTCGTTAAGTAAAAAGATACATACAAATAAAATAAATTAAAAAAATATAGATTTTTTAGGTGTTAAAGATATTTTATTTTAAAATAATGGATATTGTTTCTTAGGAAAATATAGAGAACTAGTGAAGGTTTTGTCCACTTCCTTTCTTCGGGCAGGTTGTTAAAGTTTCACTACGATTTTTCTGGTCTTCGAGATACTTTTTCGACTCTCGGTCTCTCAATTTCACGTAAATGCCAAATGGGGTAGGTATTTAAGATACTCTCACGCTCAAGTAAAGAGGATATTTGACACTCGAAAGTGTATAATAATAATGACGTACATTTCTTCTTGAGATGTGTGTTATTTATATTATTTTAATAGATTTGCCTTATTGAACTTTATTAGTCGTATTATCTAATTCTTAATGATAGTTTGGTTTCATTGACCTTAGTTTGAGCCTTAAAGGAATTAAGTGTGACTGTCTGTGAAGATATCAATCAACTCGATTAGAGAATAGAGAGACCGAATGATGGTAATAATCCATACCAGTACAAATATGTATATGTATTATTATATTAATTTTAAAGAATAAAATATAAAGTTGTTCCTTGCTTTAGAGTTTTGACTTCCAAACCAAAGTGTGGGGCATAATTTGGTTAATTCGATTTTACAGTCAACTCTTATACTTTATGATTCCATTTTGTCGGTTGAAAGTAGTTTGCCAAACCTTGCATGATAATGAGCTAAGAATTACAACTGTAGTGTTGTAATTAGGATTTAATATTTAAGATTAATAAATACTACATTTTAATTTATAACATAAAATGTAAGCTTTAAATATAAAAAAAAAATCATTTTAAGTTGTATATTTGCAGATTTTAAATTATGCAGAAAAATGGTACACACTATTGCTAATTAAGTTATTTCTCATGTAATTTAATCGCTTTTACGGAACAAAACGGCCTTTGTTTCATTATAATATAAATGTTAAATATTCATTAATATAACTATAAATGCATTTAACTATTGAACCAAATAATTTTTTTTTCTTTTTCTAAATTTAAATAAGATTAGTTTGATGCTCAACTATTTATGTTCATGAACTTTTTCATAAGCTAATAAATTCTTCCCTGTGGGTATACCAAATAACAAATGAGTGGTTTTTTTTCTAACTAGAATCAAATTAGAAATAAAGGATAAACTAAAATTTTAATATAAATTCACATGGTGACCACATTATTATCATAGTTATGATCGTACTTTCTCACACCCCAATGTGCAGTTAGTTTTAATACGACTACATGATTCAAGAAAAATAAATAAAAACCCATAAAGAGGAACTAGTGAAGATTATCAGAAGCATAATAGGAGATAATATTTTTTTTCTCTTTTTGTTATTTCAATAACTCATAGATCATAAGATTTGTTTAATTTATTTTCACTTATAATAGCAGTTTAGGTTGTAATGGAGCAAAGAGAGTTCAACCAAGAGGATAATAGTTAAAAAGCACATGAAAAAACATGATTTCCCAAAGAGTACGGAAATTATAATGGAATTCCAAATTTAAAATTTGAAAATTTCTTTTTTATTTAAATTTAATTTCAGAGCATTTATGACTATGTATTGTCCTTTTCTCTTTTTGTAAGGCATTCTAGATTTCATCATATATGGATACTGTTTATCAAATTCCCATCACCTAAAACATTAACATAATTATCATTTAAAACATTAAAAAAAATCAATATCAATGATTGGAGATGACCTAAATCAAAATATTTAATGTATATTCTTACCTTGAAGATATAAAAAACGATAATTTTATATTTAATTGACATAAACTAAATATAAAAAGCAATGAACACAAAAATAAAATTTTAGAAACAAAATTTCAAAAATTGATTTTCTCTAATTTCTTCTTCCATTTAAATTACATATATTTTATTTACACTAAAAAGAAAGTGTGTGTGTGTGTGAGTAAGGTGGTGGTAGATGGTACTACCACTGTATGGATGAAATTGGGCCAACATGAACCGGGCCATGCCCTTCCATCAAACCATTAAATGTCTATATTCATAGGCATAGGCCAACACTGCACTGCTAATTTCTTTTGCTTCATTTATTTATATCACTGTTCATGAAATTGCCCTTTAATTAGTCTCCTCCAATGCAACCACCACCACCACCTGCAACACATTACCTAATCCATTCCTATGTAACAAAATTATGTTAGTGCCTTATGAGGGTAACATCTTCATTAAAGAGTCATAATATTAAGATCCTAATCTATGTATTTTATTGGAATATGTTGACATCACATACAAAATAAAACGCAAAATTTTAAATAAATTTCTGAATCATATAATTAAAAAAATCCTAAAATTGATGTGACAATTGTTTTAAAGACACTTACAAGAAAAGTCATTAAGAATGTTAAAATATTTTTTTATCAATATTCATTATTAATAAGTTGATGAATATTAAAAAATATTATTAATAAGTTGATGAGTATTATAAAAATATATTAAAAAATATAAATGAGTTGAAAAATTGTAGGTATCTACAAAGTCGTAAGATTATGTATGGGATTGACGTCGACCGAGTATCAGAAAATAAGTAAGAAAGTTAGTAACTTGATGATAGAGATTGGATATTAAAATATATGTTTCAGTCTTTTAAGATTGAGTTAGACAAATCCACAACCAAAATATTTTAATTAAAATTAAAAAATAACAAAAAAAAACACCTAAAAATAGTGTGCTACTATTGATAATTAAGCAAAGGTTTGGAGACATTAATAAAGGGCCCTAGTATGCTATGAATAAAGTTATTTTGAAGCGCATGAATGAATCCCTAAAATAAGAGAATATTCATAAACTGCAAAAGTCTCATCATACCACCCCTGTCTAAATCTTGCCCATATATATGTAGTACGATGCTCTCTAAATTTGTTCATCCATTATTATAACAGCGTTTACTTACATATTATGCTAAGTTCCGTTGATGTTACTCACTAATTGTACAGATAATTAAAATAGAAAACGTGGTGTGAATTTTTTTTTAATCAAGAAAGAATAAATAAAATAAAATGAGGTATTTTAGGAATGTCTCAATCTTTATACAAGTAATTTCAACACAAATTTTTTATCATTCGACCAACTGGAGATCCAACAAACATTACAACACATTAACATACCATAATAATATACAATAGCATATCAATATGCAATTACATCAACCCTCTAAAAGAATACATTATCAAGATAAGACACAAAAGTCCAACAACTAATATCAGTCTTTGCCAACAAACCGAAGTAAACCAAACACTCAAGCGCTCCCATCAAATCGATCCTGCGATAAGGATATAGAAGCCAAAAAACCTGCACAAAACACATCACGTCTTCCAAATCTGGAAAAAATCGTTAAACAATAATCACTAAATATCAGTCTCTTAAATATCTCATATAACATAAATGTTCCAAACACCAATCCGAGTAGGATAAATCAATCACTCTCTCCTTTACCGTAACTCAAGACCAAAATTATCAGATCGACTCTACCAAAAAGAAATAAAAGCCAAGAAAGCATGCACAACACACACCACAACTTTCAAACCTGGACAAAATGTTAAACATAAATCACTAAACATCAATCTCTCAAATATTTCATACAACAAAGGGTTATCAATCTAAATAAAAGAAATCAGTCAATCTTTCATTTACCGTAATCCAATATCAAGTCTTCCTTTCTACACACTAAAAACCTCAATTAGATCTGATCCTGCCTATTGACCAGAACGCAAGAGCCTTGCCTCGTCAAAGGTATCTTCCTCTGGATCGGCTTTGCACCGTGCTAGCTTCCGTCCTTCACCTTGATTCACCTCAAGAGCCTGCAAAAGACAGAACGGCGCCGCTGCGGCCGATCGCGCTCCGACGCTCAAGTCAGTGACTGAACCACCAAAATACTAAGAGAAAAACTAAGAACTCCAGGAACCGTGCAATGTTCTCTCTCAGCGTACTCTAGTTCTCACAAGCGTAAAGAAGTATTCTAAAACGCGCGTACCTCAGAAGTTCGTTAGAATCCCTTATATACCTGTGCACTTTCTCTCTCCTGACAGTTACACATCTGAACACGTGGCTCGCATCCAGCTGTACACGTGTCACCATCTAGAGCATCCTCTGCTTGAGCGTCACTTCTTACTCTTCAGGTTGTTCGACTAAGTTACCCATGCAGGGAGTAACTCGGTGTATAGCTGCCTTGGAGCGCGATCTCTTCTGTGTGGCGAGTACGGGCGTCATCATACACACCTTCCCTGTGGTCTCGCCGGCCGCCATCATGATCTGCTTCACTTGCTTCATCGTGCATGTCCGGGTAAGCTGTTCCCCGGCCTCAACCCCTGGCTAGCTAGGGAATGACCATTTGACAACTTCATCCTTCACTTCGAAAGCCTTGAACAAGCTTTCCTGATCTTTCGACGATGTCCTCCTCTCGGCGATCTCTGATCGCTTTGTCTCTTGGGTTCACATCCGGCGACTACGACACAAACTTGGTGACCGCCGGTTTAGGCATGCTAGAGATCGGGGCACGCCAACTTAACGATTGGCGACTACACGAGCCCCCCGACTTCCTTCCCCTCTGTCAGCCAGGTGTCCCGTTCAACACGCCTACATTATCGCTTGCTGCCACGTCATCACTTCCGACTACCTGGGCGGTACACAAGCCCCCCAGTCTTAAGCGAAGACTTGTCCAACGAAAAGACTAAGAGGTCACATCACTGTCGATCTACATGGCGCTGGCACGAAATTCCAAACGTTCGTACCCTCTGCTTTTCTGACGCTCCACCAAACCCCTTTTTCCAATCGCTCGACACGTGGCTTCATCAACGGTCATCTTCAGCTGTCGTTTGCGCTTCCAAAAACGTTTGAAAAACCCTTAAACCCTTTCATTTCCACTGTTTCATCATCTCTCTGCATTCTCAAACGCTCTGAGTTTTCTCTGCGAACCCACGACGCTCCTCAACTCTCTCAATCTCCAACTCCCTTCAACGCTCATCTGATCATCAAAAGGTACCTATTTTACTTCTTCTGTTGATATTTGCTGCATTTTAACCGATTCGCATCATCCATTATCTGCCTGGTGCATACGTTGTGGGTTGTTTTCTCCTTTTCTTCCCTCTCGTAACTTAGGGCTTCGTCTTCCATTACGTTCGTCCCAACGAACTCCCGTTCGTTCGTTTTCCTTTCTTCGTCCTTAATCGAGTCGTTCTCTGTAACCTTTGTTCATCCTTTTCCCTTTTCCTTTGCAGTTCCTGCGATGGCTCATACAAAGTCCACCGCGAATCCCCCTTCTTCGTCGCGAAACCCTCCACCCCAAGCGCGCAGGGTTGCTCCTGGGGCAAATCCTCTACCAGCGCGTGACCCAACACGAGCATCTGGCGCTCCTTCTTCCCAAGCTGAGAGGCCTGCAACTTCTCACGCCAACCCTGCTCAGGCAACTCCGCCAGTCGCCAGAGGTGCCCCCCTACCTCCAAAAGACTAAAAGGAACTCTACCCTTGGGCCTCCTCAGCTTTGTTGAAAGAAACCTCTTCCATAAACACGAAGTTGGGCGTGCACCGACTAATGAAAGGGGACCAATCCGAGCTCTCATTCCATAAGGAGCATGACAGCAAAATGGTCGTGCTGCCTTGCCTCCCGGGTGAGCCGATCTACGCCGACGATAAAGCAAACAACGACGAGCAGTTCTGCTTCCCCTACGCGACGTTCTTCAAGAAGGTGAAGCTCCGACTTCCCTTCACTCGCTTCGAGAGGGAGCTGTTAACCGAGCTAGATATCGCCCCCACCTAGCTTCATCCCAATAGCTGGGCGTTCGTAAGGGCGTTCCAGATCATGTGCGCACACTTGAGACTGCCAGCTTCGGTTGACGTTTTCCTCTTCCTCTTCGAAGCTAAGAATCCGGGAGACCGCCTCTGGATTAGCCTGAACGGGATTGCTGGGAGGTCAATCCTCTCCATCTTCCAGCAATCTTACAAAGATTGGAAAGGAAAATTCGTGAAGGTGTGCGCCAACGACCAAGATCCTTCCCTGCTCGACGGCTTCCCCTTGTACTGGGTACACAAGGGGAACAAAGACACCAAAGAAAGCTTTAGGAGGCCCAAAAGTCCCGACACCATGGGCAAGCTAGACAAAGATCTATGCCTTTTCTGGAAGAAAGTAGCAGCCGCCAACATCACCTTCCCCACCTCCTCAATAATCTCCTTCGAGTTCTTCGAGGGCCAACTTGAAGCTCATATAGGTTAGCCTTTACCTCGACTTAGGTTTTCGTTGGGTGTTGGGACTGATTTCGTATCTCTGTTATCTACCATTGGACGTCCTGTTCGTTGCGTACTGGTCTTGGTTTTTAATTCATGTGCCACTTGTTTGCATTATTCGCACATATACTCGTATATTTTGTCTTTGCTTTTGTGCTTACTCGTCTATTTTTACCCTGTGCAGACCTCATGTTGGGCAAAGGCAGACTAGCTGATCTGAGGGCGATCGCCCGAACTCATAAGTTGGCGACGGGTTCCCAAACCGTGCCCAACTCGGTGGTGGAGATCGCCGATGCCCAGGGCAAATCTCCTCCTCAAGGTCCAGCTCCTCCAGAGACACTGCCCGCCCCTCAATGAAAAAAACTCGTCTTGAGGAAGCCAAAAAGGAAAACCCCTCAAGTGGTTCAAGAGGATGAGGATGATGAGGCGACTGAGGACGACCTCGTCACCAAAAGAACAAGGGTGGCACCCTCTTCACCACCCGCTCTTCCAACACCAATACCGCCCTCTCCCCCAGCTCCAACACCGTCAGTCCAAGCAACACCCTTGGCGGTCGCGCTCCCTGTGGTTGAAGGCAACGAGCCTAACTTTATAGAGAACCCTCCAAGCGCCTCCACGCCGTTCGTATCTGTTGGAGAGGGTCCTCCTTCAACCACTTCTATTGCTGGGGCCGCACCAGGTGGAGATGAAGGTGCTCACAACTCGCCGATACTTATAACCGAATCTCCCACTTCTCCACCACGCCAGGAAGCCCCCCTCGCTCTACCAACTCAAGAGGGTGGTGGTGAAAGTCAGCACCAGGCTCCTTCAGCACCTCCACCAACAACAGCTGCCAATCTTCCCCCCTCGATCGAAGAGGTCTGGGGGCCCTTCACAGCTAAACTAAAGATGATGGCAGAGGACCTTCACTCAATCATAACAAAGGCTGTGAAGAGCTCGAACAAGAGGCTTCAGGACGAGATCTCAACGCTCCAGGAGGAGAATCAGCTGATAAGGATTGAGGCAGAAAAACTTCCTTGCAATCTGATGATGACAGAAATTGATCACTCAAGGCTGGAGGACACCATGAGTGTTGAGCTGAGGGGCGCACGCAAGGAGGCCTCCAATCTGCGCCAGAAACTGCACCTCCTAGCTCAAGAGAAAATCGAGCTGGTGAGTAAGCTGGTTCCCTATAGGCTCAAGGTGGCCAACTTGGAGGCATCAATGAAAGCAGATGCAGCCAAGGTGGAGAACCTTAAAAAAAAGTTGGCTGATCGGGAGGTCTTCCTCGAAAAGGTCGAGAAGGAGAGGGACGACGCCATGGCTGAGCTCGCCAAGGCTCAAGAGGAAAACAAGAAAACTGCTGTAGAGCTGGCCCAGGCGCGGGACGAAGGCAAAAAGGTTGTTGAAGACCTTGCTCAAGCTCGCGAAAAAACTGAAGAACTGAAGAAACGAGCTGACGAATTGAAGCAACAAACCGAAGAGTTTGAGCAAAGCTCCGCCCAAGTCCTTGCCGCCAGGTTCGACGCCGCCCTGGAGCAAATCGCTTGCCAGTACCCCGAGCTCGACATCTCCATGGTGTCAATCTGCAACGAAGTGGTGGATGGGAAGATTGTGCCTTCTGAAGATTAATCGCTTCCCTCCATCACTTATTTCTGTTTGCACGATATTTACTTGTAATTTTCCTTCTTTTGTATTCGAACTGGTACAACTTCTTCCGTTCTTACACCTCGTCTTTCTGTTTACTTCGCTTTTTTTTTTTTTTTTTTTTTTTTAACCTTCATCTGCTTTCTCCCTCGCTGTATGGTTGATCAACTTATCTTGTAGAACTCACTTTAAACAAATTAACTTAGCGATCTTATATCAACTCATCAACTGTTAACTCAGTGAAAATTCGAGCAACTTATTATTCTTCAAGCGATGACATTTAATATAACTTGCAAACTTAAGGCAATTAGCTACTTACTAGGCAACATGTTTTAACTTAAACTGGTATTCCAATACAGTTTACCTGATTTTCCTGGCAAGGTTAGCCCTGACTCCTGTCATCGCCTGGAATTCTTCTGATCGCCATAGGGTTCTGGCGATGTAAGCTTCCTTTGCCTTCATAACTTGGCTATTGTTCCCTCGTTTCGGGGGTAGAGGCGCCTTTCGGATCCTGCTCTACCTCCCTGAGTTTCAGAACAAAAAGCCGGATAGCGAGGTGTTCTCTTTGAACCTACCTTAGCTATCCTTTAAACTTCTTCCACCCTTCACACCATACCTAAACTCGTTCAAGACGAGAAGGATTTTATCTTGCCTGAACTCGCTCGACGGCGAGGAGGACTTTATCTGGTGCCTCAACTTGCCCGGGGTGTACATCTCCTTCTCCCTGGATGCACTGAGGACCTTTTCTCTTTCTCGCCTGCACTCGCTCGGCGGCGAGGAGGTCTTTATCTTGCCTGAACTCGCTCGACGGCGAGAAGGACTTTATCTGGTGCCTCAACTTGCCCGGGGTGTACATCTCCTCCCCCCCGGATGCACTGAGGACCTTTTCTCTTTCTCGCCTCAAAACGCGCGAGAGCGTTGAGGTCTTTAATCATTGCTGGTGCCTCCGATCGTCAAAAGACGATGAAGACTTTAAAACTTTAACTGTGCCGCCAATCGCTGAAAAACGATGGGGACTTTAAAACTTTAACTGTGCCGCCAATCGCCAAAAAACGATGGGGACTTTAAAACTTTAACTGAGAGCATGCACTTTTTCTACAAGCTTTCAACACAAACATGTATGCAAACTCAAAACTTAAGCTTGAAAACTCTTCTTTTATTGGGTGGCCTCATTAAAAACCCTCCTTAGGGAAAAAAGAGTGCCTCCTTTAAACTGTTTTAACAGAAAGCTTGCAAATCTTTTCATGTTCGTTTCTACTTACAAAGCTTTAACTGTAATATAACTTGAGGTGTGTGGCGTTCCAAGTGCGAGGAATCGCCCCTCCTTCCAATGTCTCTAGGCGGTAGGCGTCGTTCCCGAGCGCCTCGGTTATTCTGAACGGTCCTATCCACTTAGGCGATAACTTGTTTTCCATCTCGTACTGGTGGGCCTTCCTCATCATCAGGTCGCCCTCTTTAAACTGCCTTGTCATCACCTTCGAGTTGTATCTTCGTTCAATCCTCCTTTTCACTGCCTCGGCCTTTACTCTCGCCTCCTCCCTGACCTCTTCCAACAAATCCAGATTCAACCTTCTTTCTTCATTCAAGTGTTTCGCTACAAAGTGCTGGAATCTCGGCGAGCTCTCCTGGATTTCCACTGGAATCATTGTGTCGCATCCATAGACCAAGCTAAATGGGGTCTCGTGGGTTCTTGACTGCTCGGTGGTGTGGTACGCCCAGACTATGCGGGGTACCTCCTCAGCCCACGATCCCTTGGCTTTCTCTAGCCTTCTCTTCAAACCTCTTAGCAACACCCGATTGGCGGACTCTACTTGGCCGTTTGTCTGAGGGTGCTCGACGGATGCAAACACCTGCTGAATTCCCACCTCTTCGCACAGCTTCTTCAGTAGGTGACTTGCAAACTGAGTCCCATTGTCTGACACCAGGCGCTTAGGCACACCAAACCGGCACACGATGTTCTTCCATACAAAGCTCTTGATCTTGTGTGCGGTGATCTGGGCTACTGGTTCTGCTTCGATCCATTTGGTGAAATATTCAATCGCCACCACCAAGTACTTCATCTGCCTGATCGCCAATGGGAAAGGTCCCAGGATCTCAATTCCCACGTATGAAACGGCCAAGGGCTGTAAATCGACTTTAACTCTTCTGGAGGCGCTTTGTGCCAATCGGCATGCTGCTGACATTGCTTGCAACACTGTGCATACTTCTTGCAGTCCTCCCTCATTGTTGGCCAGTAGTAACTTGCACGGAGAGTTCTTGCAGCCAGAGCTCGACCCTCGACGTGACTTCCACATATCCCTTCATGGAGCTCGGCCATAATTCTTGTACATTTTTCTCCGTGCACACATTCCAGGAGTGGGTGTGTGAACCCAAACCTATACAACTCGCCATCAATCATTGTGAACTTGCTGGATTTCTTCTTTATCTTCCTAGCCTCCGTTGGATCCAGCGGGAGAAGGCCATCTGCCAGGCAGCGCTGGTACTGGGTTATCCACGTGTCTGGCTCATGCGTGGCACAGACTTGCGTCATGTTCACCCTCTCCCCCCGACATGCTCTTATTCTCGGCGATCTCAAGGTTTCCTGAGTCAAGGACCTGTGACTCCTCGCCGCTTTCTCCGTCGAATTGCTTATCTGAAGAACCAAGTGGTCTGCCACAAATGTTCTAGGCGTCTTCAGAGTTTCTTGGATCACCGTCCTCTGCCTACCCCCCTTGCCCGAACTGGCGAGCTTAGCTAGCAAGTCAGCTCGGGCATTCTGCTCTCTGGGCACATGCACCACTTCAAACGAGACAAAGGAACCCTTCAACTCCTGCACATACTCCAAGTAAGCCGCCATTTGTGGATCCTTGGCCTGGAACTCGCCTGTTACTTGTCCCGTGACTAATAACGAGTCACTCTTAGCCATCAGCACCCTAGCTCCCATCTCCTTGGCCAGCAAGATTCAGGAGATCAACGCCTCATACTCTGCCTGATTGTTGTTGGCTTTGAAGGCAAACCTCAGGGACTGTTCTATCAGCACGCCGTTGGAATCACTTCCGACTACCTGGGCGGTACAAGATCAACACAATCATTCTTAAAAATCACCCTATTTCTATAATTTCAAATTTCACCTATAATACCTGTCCAAATCACTCTTGTGCGTGGGATAACATATTATGGGTGGTCCGATAACGGTCCGATAACGGATGGCCTGATAAGGCCACCAAACACTCGATATGATATGCTTTAAATGACTATGATACCATATTATAAAATGAACTTTAAGCCTAACTCAGCCCCATAAAATCGGCTCATGAGGTTGAGGTTTGCACCCGCTTGTATACAATGAAATGTCATAATCTCTAATGGATGTGGGATCTTAAACGAAATTCAATTTTCAAAAAGTTGCATTATATTTACATAGATAGGAAAAAAAATTTATTTAGGTCAGAATTCACTTTTCAGAAAGTTGCATTATATTTACCTAGATAACAAGATTTTCTATTTAGCTTAGAATTCAGTTTTCAGAAAGTTGATTTCTTACTTTGGATTACTTGATTTGGTATATAAACCTAAATCCTAAAAAGTTGAATTCTTATTTTGGATTAATTGATTTGGTATCTAAACCCTAAATCTTAAAATAAGTTAGAATTCGATTTTTGGGAATCCAATTTTGAGTTTTTTTTTTTTACATTTTAATTTATTAAATAGTAGGAAGGGAAATTTTTTGGAGAAAAATTATAAGAGTATTTTAATTGAAAAAAAAGTGTTTGGAAGAAGTATTAAAATTAAATTTAAAAATAAAAATAAATTTAAATTATATTTATTAAGTGTGTAGAATTAAATTATTTAGAGAAGTAAAAATTAGGTAAAAAATATTTATATATATAATAGATAAAATTTTAAACAAGA
This sequence comes from Phaseolus vulgaris, assembly GCF_000499845.2. Lineage (NCBI taxonomy): Eukaryota > Viridiplantae > Streptophyta > Magnoliopsida > Fabales > Fabaceae > Phaseolus > Phaseolus vulgaris. The sequence goes on from NC_023752.2 coordinate 53,526,383, forward strand.
GAAATTTTATGAAAAAAATAAAGGATTGTAAGAAAAGTTGAAATGTACGTGAGATAATTAAATTTATTGAGTGGTGAAAAAAATATACTAATTTTGAAAAATAGGTGTGTGTGACATAAATTTAGATGAATAATCTTTTTTATAAACACTAAAAATTTTATTAAATAATAACTAATTTAAGAGAAAAATAAAAAATAACTACTATTATTTATCAAAAATTTATTTGTATCTAAATTATTTTATATTTTTAATAATATTTATAACTAGTTTCTAATTTAGTATTTAATTAGCTATCAAGATACCAATTATTTTAGATTCTAATTAAGTAACTAAAATCTTGTAACTAAGACATCAATTTAAAATTTTTATTAATAATAAAAACTATTTTAAATATTAATAATTTTTATAATTTTTAAATAATATTTAATTTAGTCAATATAATAATTAATTATTTATTCTCTTTAAAATTAATTTCTTTTTAATAACTTTTTAGTAAAGTAATGAATTAAAGTGCACATATTTTTAAGAAATATAATTTGAAAAAATATGTAAATATGTAAAAAGAATAACTAAAAGAAAGAAATACATGTGAAAATATTGAATTTTTTCAAAAAAAAAATCAATAAATAAAAACTAAGTTTAGAGAAAAATAATAATTAATCATTATATTAATTAAATTATATATTATTTTATAACTTAAAAAAATATTAATATTTGAGTTAATTTTATAATTAATAAATTACTTATTAATTATAAAAACTACTTTATGTAGTAATTTTCTTAGTCTCTAAAATAAATATTTAATTTAATTAATATAATAATTAATTATTTTTATACTTAAAATTTGTTACGTACGATGAATTACAACAAGTATTTATAAAACGAAAATTAAAAACGTATAGAAATAATTTTTTCAAGTAATTTTTTTTAAGGAACTTGATTAAATGCTCATCAATTTATGAAGGTAAATATAATTGACATTTGTATGATAAATAAATTAAAAATTAGGTTGAAAAATGTATTACCTTACGATTTAGTTTACTTATATTAATAATTTGTTTATATAATTTTTTTCAAAGAAGTAAAGTATAATAAATAAGAAAATATTTGAAGAATTAATTATAAAAATAATACACGTAATTAGATAAAAATAAATAAAATTAAAATTAAACAGATAAACAATTAGTAAAATATAAATACTTTAGTGTTGTGATGATCGATATATTTCTATAATTTTTTTCAAAATATCCCCCTTCATATTATTTAATAAATCAGAACGAAAAAAATTTAAAAAACCAGTTCAAATTTCAGTTCTCCAAAAACAAAATTCCTACTGATTTTTTGGTGTCGGATCAGTTAATCTAAGATCAGAATTCGAATTTTCAACAACCAAACCTAAATAAAAAATTGTATACCATATAAATGAAAAAAAAAAATCCATGTTATGGTAGAAAAAATATCTAATTATGATGATAGATGAGAAGAATATATGTTATGGTAGAAAAAAATTCTAATTATGATGATAAATGAGTGATAGTAACGGCTAGTTCTTGTGGAGACACGTTTGATGGTGACTGATTTTGACAGTAGCTGTATTTTATTGAATACTTTTTCATGATAAATCCAAAATTATTTTTGATTTCACGACCTAGTTACTTACTCAATCCACAGGGTTCTCACCCGTGTGATGTTATTTAAAAAACAAAAGGTAAAGTGATCTTTTCGTATCTGAATAATGATTTGAAAGCATTCTCTTTAGAGCAATATAATTATTAGAAAAAATATATTTTTATAATTGTGTAGTAGAGGTGCTGGGCAGTATGCGGAAGAAGGTGTTGTCCGCGTGCGGAGGTGAAGGATGATTGCGGAGTTGGAGGCAACTGTTTGCTTGTCCACGAAGAAGAGAAGCCGTTTGACGGCGATGCAAGGGTGTGAGGGTGGATCAGAGGTTTTGTGTGGAGAGATGAGAGCTCAAGGAACGGTGTCGGCAACAATGGAGAGCTTAATAGCGACGATTATGGAGTTGCGAGCGATGCAGAAGAGAGAAGAGAGTGAGCGCAAGGGAGAAAAAAAGTGAGTGCGAGCATGGATTTTAAGGGTTTTTAATTATATTTAGTTTTATAACGACAATTCATTAGAGTAATCGTTGTTATCTCAAATTCTATTATTAACGACACTTCAGTGTATTAATTGTTGTTAATTGTGTTTAACTTTATTTTTAACTACAGATGAAAAAAATGTTTGTATTTTAAAAACTTTGATATTTTTTCCTTTATAATAAAGTTAAAGATAAATTTATAATTTCATAATATTAGCTGAAGATTACATGTCAACTATATAATATATACTTGAAATAATTTCTCCCTTAATTTTATGATAATGAAGTTTAAACTTATTTTTCAATATAGTAACAAAATATCCATTCCATACTTAAAATATATATACTTAACCGGAGAAGGTTGTTTTGGACATCCTACATACCAATTTACAAAATATATAAGTGGAAACAATATTTATCTTAAAATTATTTTTGTAAAAAATAAATAAATTTAAGTCAACTCTTAATATTATTACTTATGTCTCAAGTAGATTAAAATATATATTTTATTTTTTCCTGGAAACTATTGTTCAAATTGAATAACCCTTTGTCATCAAAGATAATTAAAAACATCTTTGATTAAAAACAACAATTTTTCCCCCTATATTTTGTTAAAACCGTAAAATATTTATTTTTATTTTTATTTTGAGAGAGGTAAAATTTAATTTCGAAATATAAAAGAAAGGGACAATAAAATTATTTGGCGGCAAAAAAAGTGAGGCCCAACTGATAATTCTGAAGTCCACTCCATTTTAAAACAATTGTTATTTAAATTTAGCCAGGACGTGAATTATCACACACAGTGAATATTTATAATAACTATTTTTAAATTTACAACAGTGATAATAAATACATTTAACTTAGCTTCTTATACTTATTTACACTCTAAAACATGATTTAATTTTTAAAAAAATCCTCTGCAAATGACAGATGGTGATTGACATGTGTTTCTAGAAGGTGGTGGAGGTCATTACTGGTGAAGGTAAAGAGGGTTGTTGGTTGTTTTGTGTAGTGACTGAAAAAAGTTAACCACTGCAGTGGTTGGAATATGGCATGACACTGTTTATCCTCTTCCTTCTCTGCATGCAGTTTAATATGTGTGGGAATTTACCAAACTCATCATCCACCAAATCAATTTCAATTATTGTCATGGCTACAAAAGTTGTATGCCAGAAACGCAATGAGTATGGGGACCTATGCCTTGTAGGATATCAGTACATGGCATGTGAACCAATCGCACCCTCCACTATACACACTCTTTTGTAATGCTAACATTCATCTCAATCACTGAGTTAGATTTAAATCCATCTGTGTACAACTATAGTGTAAAGTTGTGTAAAAACAATGCTATTGAAGTTGTCTAAAATTTTCTATCCTAGTGATATATAATATATAGGTAATCATTACTCTTTGCTTTTCAAGTTTCTAATTTAAGTGTAAAGTAAAACATACCAGAAAACATGTTTGTCTTTGACTCTGTCACTGTATATGTTAGACTTTTGAGTTTTAGACAGCAAAACTGATTCTGATCTATATGATTAAACAGATAATGCAACTTCAAAGCTATGTTATTTTCTTAAAAGTTCTAACAATTCAACAGAGAAATGTGAACAACACAGAAAACTAAATAAAAAAGTATGTACAGTAATGTATGTCTCTACAACTGTCCATCATCTTAATTTGCCTTTTCTCTGTACCATGTTTTTCTACCATTTATGTGCTGTTGATGGTCATGCGGCTACTATTTGCTTTTTGTGTTTCCAAAAAAGCCTGTAAAAGGGCAAAATTTGTTTGCTCAGAGCAGTACATCCAACTCTCAACCATTTTAGAGATAATTTATTTCCAAAGATGAAATTATCCACAGAATGACACAAATATCTGCAAAGCTATTTAATGTGTCAGGTGATGCAGCAGAGGGAGAGGGGTTTGTGGGCACTGGCACTGAACCAAAAACGTTTGCACCGTTTGAGTTTGTTGTGTTCAACACTGATGTACTAGTACTGCAGTTTTAGACACCGAGTTAGTAGCTATATGATAATATTTTCTCTTCCAATTGCTGCAACATAATAACAAAATGAAACCATATATCTGCAGACTATAGAAAACAAAATAAATGAAAGTATGTATAATTATATATGGGCAAGGAAGGGCCACCTAGTGAATGGATATTGGCATGCCCCAGTACCTGCAAAACAAGTAAATGCATTCATCAAATGTTCTCAACAACCAAATATTGCTGAGGTTTATAGCGTGTTGTGCGCTGGAAACAAAACAAAAATATACATCAAATTTAAATGTACATGATTTGTGCAGTAGTAGATGAAGGTGTTGAAAGTTGGACATGTGAGAGGTGGGAGTGATTATTACAAATTTATAATAGGCTAAATATGACCTAAAATAATCATTTTTCCTAAACAATGAGTTCATGTATTTTGTCCAAAGCATGATGTTACTTCATTTTGAATTCACAATTATCAGTATTCTACCGGTTGTGATAAACAGCAATAGTTAGATATTTGTGACAGTACATAAAGGATGCTTTGAAGATGCTGCTTCCAAAAAAGTTGAAAAAAAGTTTGACTTTTGCATCACTCAAATGGTTTTAGCTCATGCATCCCCAACCCCAACTCACAGTCTACAGTCCATTCAAATCATGAACAGGGATGTGTCTGATTACCAACCCAGGTGACCCTACAATCCTACATGTCTGTGAATCAATTATGCAAACACTTCTACTACTAATTTTCTGCTCTCCTTTTCTTTTATAATACTATCATTTACTAGTAAAGTTCACCTTTTAATGTTGAGCTTCAATTACAATTTTTTTTCCGACTTTTTCACAAATTATTTTTTATACACAATTAATATGTATTGTTTCATACAAATTTCTAGTGTGACATGGTATAATATATTAAAGTGGAACTTTATCAGTGTTATCTCAACTTTTAGGCGTTACCTAAATTTTACAATTAAAATAATAAGGTTAAATTTGTGAACCTTTTTACAAATATGGCAAAGCTGAAAAAAAGGAAATAAAATATATTTAAGGCTAATTTTTATTTCAATTTTTAATTTACCCAACAATTTGACGACTTGTTTTAAAATTAAAATGCCTGTAACATGGTTGAAAAAAGTTACAAGGAGAGTCATAGCAGCAAAAGCCTTACTTGGGTTAGTGCTAATGATGACAGCAGTTCCACCAAAATTGCAGCTATTTGGGACAGGATTCTTTTGATAGTACTTATTGAAGGCATAAGAAGCATGATCTCTGATGGAATTTGGGTTGTAGCAGCTTCCACCAGGTTGAATTGCTGAGCAATCAGCACCACCATAGCCACAGGCATAGTCCAATGCAACTTGCAAGGTAGTTTGTGAGGCAGTTGGGCCAGCAATACACCAGCTTGCACCTGAAGACAATGGGGAATTCATGGTGGTGGGAGTGGTAAAAGGGAATGTGGAGGCTGGAGAGAGAGTGTCTGGATTGGAATTGGGATTGAGGAATGGGGATGTTGAATTGGTGGGGGTGGTGGGAATTAAGTTGGGAATGGTTGGAATGGGAGTGGTAATATCCCTTTGGACTGTAGAAATTGACTCAGTTAATTGTTGTTTCCCTTGGTCATGTCCTAGTACATTCACATGTCCAGTTACTTCCTTCACTGTCCTACTTGAACCTGTGTTTGAAATGACAATGGAGTTACTTTTGTTCTGTCCTACTTTGTCTAAAGCATGTGAAGAATCAAATATAGATATGAAATCAGTTTAAGCCTTTTCTGTTTCAGTTTCAAAAAGGGTAAAAAAAAGTATAGCTGTATTCAAATTTTGCCTACAAGAATATTGCATTTATTTATCCTGTATGCAAAACAAAATCTGTTATGCTATTCATTAGAAAAGTTGTGAAAATTTTGATTCAAACAGTCTAGTGGTTATATTTAGGACCTTAAATCTCTCTATTATTTCAAAAGGCAACCACTTGAAATAGGGCATGTAGATGGCAGTTAAGGACAGGTAGGGTATCCTATGTAGAGAGAGACATAGAAGTCAAAGCAGTTGGGCCCTTTGTATCTTTCCAAGAAACGGTGAAACGGGAGAAAGGTTGGATGCAACTGTCCTATGTGAAACCCCAGAAAAATGAGCAAGAAAAGGACTTGTTTAAATTTTTCTATGGTGTGCGTGCTCTATAATTGCTGGAACAAGTATTTAATGGAATAATACAAGAGACAATATTTTGATCCAGGGAAATTATTATCCATAAAAAAGTTGAAAACTAAATTGGGAAACTATATTCCAACAGAAAGAAGCCAGGATGGAGTAACCAAGGAAAAAAAGTGATTTGCACCAAATCAGTGAACATGTATATCCTTACTGATACTAGTTGAACTGAAAAACTAGAAGAGAATAAAGCAATTGAAATGTCAAACTTGAGAGAAGGCAAAGCGTTTTGTGGTTTCAGAATTCAAAAAATGTTCAAGGGGTCCAAAAGAATATCAGTTAAAGAGAAAAACACAGAATATGTGCAAAAGATAAAGAATAAGCAATTGAAAAACAGAATGAAAATGAGAGGCAAAGACAGTGAGAGTTAAGAAACAGTATCTTAAACCAGAAGCAACTGAGCTACATTTTCGAATAGTAGAGCTAAAACCAAAATGAGAGAGAAGATAAAAGAACTATAGAACGAACCAGAGAAAGGGGATTACCTGAACAGAGGAATAGACACACTAGGAGAGATATAGCAAAGTAAAACACACTCCTTTCCATGTTTGATTTTACTATTCAGCTTCTTCTTTAGCACCTGCTCATCAATGTAGTTTTCCGGTTACAGTAGTTGTTCCTTCGAATCAATGAAGAGAAAGGAAGATATGATGAAAGGTGGTGAATGGTCTATAGAAGAAAAAAAGGGAAGATGTTTGTTCTGTGGGCTAATCATGCAACTAAAAGTATATATACTAGTGGTGAAAGAGTATGTGTGGTTGTTAGAGACAAAGGAGAGGATTTAAGAAATAACAGATGGGGTGTGGTGAGTGAGAGTGTTGGAGGGTTCAAGCCAAGAGAAGAAGCAAAAAGATGGGGAAGAAGATTATTACTGCCATTTGATTGTACTGTCAGCTTTTTTTTCATAATTTTGTGCTTTAACTGATTACATATTTGTTGTAAAGAAGGGTAGCCATGATGTTGCAGTCCAACCAATGTCCCATGTTTGTCCATCACCCCAAAAGTCTAACTTTCTTCAAGTGAAAACTAATTGTGTCCGAGTCACTGAATTCCCACTCTAAATTACTTGCATCATGTCAAGATTATTTGGAATATTTGCTAATTTTAGCATTTATTGTTACTTCATTCCATTACAGATTGTGTAATAAATTTTGTTCAGACATAAAGCTGCTATAAAAAAACACTACTTTACTAGAGTGTCAAAGAAAAATCTAATTTTTTAATATATCATTTTGATAGGCTAAAAGAGAAACAAAAGAGGAAGAGAGGAATAGATACTGAATTTATCACAACTAGTATAAACATCCAAAAGCCTCACACAAGTAATATAAGGCTCTGATGCATACTTTTGTAGAAAAGTGATATATTGGCAATTTATATCAATCTACAATCCCAATTTTTTCTAAAATTTCAATTTTTATATGAAATCGATAAAAATATCTTATATTATAAATCACAAATTGTGTACTGAAATATTACTTTTGTATGAGATTATAATATGGAGAAGTTTATAGGCGTTCATGTGGGTGTGGACCATGTGATAATCAGCAAGTGGATAGACACCAATATGATTTGACACAATGGCCTAAAGTTACCATGGAGAAAGCCCTACGCCGCCAGAGTTTTTGTTCACACAGCATCGCCAACCAGAGTTTGTTAAGCTACTTTAACACAAATTGTGGCATTAAATTGAGTTGCACTGTTAAAGTTAGTTGAAGTGACATGAACAACATATGTTTAACCTGCACAACTCTGTTAGAATATAGAGTGAAACCTTTCTAACAGTTAGTTACTTGTGTATTTGGTTGTACAATGTTCTTACTCAATAATCAATAAGGTTGTTTAATGTTGTTTCAAAACAAATTTTCACGGAAGATTAGATATGTTTTTAACTCTTGTATACAAGAAAATATTGGTTTTTAACCTTTCTAATGGAAGGAATTAATCTCTGAGAGATGTCTACATTTTAATGTTTAACAGCACCTTAAATAGGTTTATTTATTTGAAAGAAAATACATATAGAAAATATAAATATTTACTTGGATATCTATAAACACAGTGAATTGAACAATTATTCTGGTGTATCTCTAGTTAACCCAAAAGAAACATTTTGTTATGAATCTTGATAAAATTTGAGTACATATACTATGATGGAGTCCTCTCAGATATTTCTCATGTTCTTCTGACACGGTGTCTCAGTAACGGTAATATTAGAATGTCTTAGCATTTTTTTTCTCAATTTTTATTATAATTGATACATTTTGATGGTTAATTATGAGTAGTTAAATACATAATCTTTTTGTAGAAATTAAGTTGTGTACTGATAAACATTGGTCCGTGAGATTCCTCGTGGTCGTCGTCGTCATCATCATCATCTTCTGTTTCACAGTTTGGTGACCACACAATGCCAATTCTCTGTTCTGCACTTCCTCCATCATCATCACCCTCCATAGCAAACTTCATCTCTGACCACCCATGCCTTACCATGCTCCAAAACCAATGCACCAACATGAAAGACCTCCAAAAGATTCATCCCCACATCATCAAAACTGGCCTTGCTCTTGACCACATTGCCGCTAGCCGTGTTCTCACTTTCTGTGCCTCTTCATCTGGGGACATCAACTATGCTTACTTGGTCTTCACCGGGATTCCAAACCCAAATCTTTATTGTTGGAACACAATCATCAGAGGCTTCTCTCGGAGCTCAACCCCTCAGTTTGCAATTTCTCTTTTTGTTGATATGTTGTATTCTGCTGTTGAGCCCCAACGGCTCACTTACCCTTCTGTTTTCAAGGCTTATGCTCAATTGGGTGCTGGCCATGATGGAGCTCAGCTTCATGGGAGGGTTGTAAAATTGGGTCTTGAAAAAGACCAGTTTATTAGTAATACCATCTTGTACATGTATGCTAATAGTGGGCTAATGAGTGAGGCTAGAAGAGTGTTTGATGAACCATTGGAACTTGATGTGGTAGCTTGCAATTCAATGATTATGGGGCTTGCTAAGTGTGGGGAAGTTGATAAATCTAGGCGGCTGTTTGATAACATGCCCACAAGAACAGCAGTTTCTTGGAATTCTATGATTAGTGGATATGTTAGGAATGGGAGGCTAACGGAGGGATTGGAGCTTTTCCGCAAGATGCAGGAAGAAGGGGTTGAGCCTAGTGAATTTACAATGGTGAGCTTGTTAAGTGCTTGTGCCCATTTAGGAGCACTTCAACATGGGGAATGGGTTCATGATTATATAAAAAGGGGTAATTTTAAGTTGAATGTCATTGTTCTCACGGCAATAATTGACATGTATTGCAAGTGTGGATCTATTGAAAAGGCTGTTGAAGTGTTTGCGGCATCACCCACAAGAGGATTACCATGTTGGAACTCCATCATAATAGGACTAGCCTTGAATGGTCACGAGAGAGAAGCAATTGAGTACTTCTCTAAGCTTGAATCCTCAAATATAAAGCCAGACTGTGTAAGTTTCATTGGTGTTTTAACTGCTTGCAAATATTTAGGAGCAGTAAGAGAAGCAAGGGACTATTTTGCCCTCATGATGGATAAGTATGAGATTGAGCCATCAATAAAACACTACACTTGCTTGGTTGAAGTGCTAGGTCACGCTGCGCTCCTTGAAGAAGCAGAAGAAGTAATAAAGGGTATGTCCATAGAGGCAGATTTTATCATATGGGGATCTTTGCTCTCATCTTGTAGGAAGCATGGGAATGTAGAAATTGCAAAAAGAGCTGCACAAAGAGTTTTTGAGTTAAATCCGAGGGAAGCCAGTGGCTATTTACTTATGTCCAATGTTCAGGCTGCATCCAACCAATTTGAAGAGGCTTTGGAGCACAGAATTTTGATGAAGGAAAGATTGGTAGAGAAGGAACCAGGATGCAGTTCAATAGAACTACATGGAGAGGTTCATGAGTTCTTGGCAGGGGGGAGGCTACACCCTAAAGATCGAGAAATTTACTCTTTACTGAATGACTGACTCCGGTTTTGCACTTCAAGATTGAACATCTCCAAAGTGATGAAATTGTGAAATTTAAAAGCCAAGCTGTGTGTAAGGAAATAGCTTTGATACAGAGAAGAGTTACAATACAATATATGAGGATCTCACAATCCAACCGAATATCCAATTTGCTTGTCTATACCCTGGGATTTATAGTTTGATCAGGGGAAAAAGTGCCTATATTTTGATTATTGTTATTCTATGCCTTCCCAAAATTATTCCAGTCATGTTTTGGTAATTTAATTAGAATACTGGTTTATTTTTTTTATCAGCAATTAGAATACTGGTATCTGTTAATACTTGTACAAATTTGAATCTAGGTCTGTCTGCAGCGCTGACCTAAGCATAAGTTGATCCAAATCCTTATTTTAGGTTTCCAGAAAAAAAAGAAAGTTATTCAGTGTTAATGCTTGTTCAACTTTTACTGTTAGGTGGTTTAGTCTAGTGGCACCTAAAGTATACAAGTCTAGCAGGTTAGGTTCACACCCCATCACCAATGAAAAACTTGTGTGGTTCATGCATGTTTTGCTTTGAAGTTGTGACACCAAATTCAGCAGTAAATAGTATTAACTCTGAAAAGTAGATCTTATTATATTGAAAATCATAACACTCATTGATTTGCTAAAATAATTGTTAATACAGTAGAATAAGCATGAAGAATTAAGCATATCATCTTGTTTAGCAGCGTCAACCTTAGAAGACCCCTTGCTTGTACAAGAACCTGGAGACATAATAGCTACACTAAACTGCATTGTATGGATGTAAGACAACAACTAACCAAGAGTGAGCTAAGTTTCATGTTTTTGACAAGTTCCGCCCTGGTGCCCAGGAGTATATCTCTGGGGGCATTGTACCATTCATGAGCAGGTTCTGTGGCATTGCATACAAGTCAGAGATATCAAGATGGTGGGTGCGTCCATTTTGGTAATGCTGATTCTGCATTGCAGCAGCAAGTTCATCATCTTCCAAAGGCAGACGATCGAAAGTAGCATGCATGAATGATGCAGCCATGATTACAAGAGGGCCCGAAGCAATCAAAGCACCAACCACTGCACCTCCCACAACTTGCCCTTGAGCACCAGCCAAGTAAATTGTGAGGCCTGTGATCCCTGGAGGGGCTGGTGGGGGAAGGATTGATCCCAGCAGTGACAGAATCTCAAACCTACCATGAAGGGTCACAATGGCACCAGATGAGCCTGGCTGGCGCAGTGTTACATTTGTTACACACCCTGTCCCATTGAGTATGTAAAGGCCACGTTGCTTTCTCCTTGCAAAGTTCAACAAACTTTCATTCACATCACACCCTGAACTCACTTCCATGGCATGAGCCTTCAGTGCATTAGCACTATCTCTGGTCACAATTATGGGTGGCTTAGGCTTGTTTTTGGACCCTGCTGGCCTTCCACGTGGCCTCCTTAAGGTGTCCCCCTCTGCTGCAGAAGAAACAGGTGAAACTGCTTTTGGGACTTTCGGAGTTATTATAGTAACATCAATGCTAGACATGTTTGAGTTCTCCTTCTCCTGTTCTTGCTTTCTATCCATTTCACCAAACAGATCACTCTTTGAGGCAAATGTTGTGCAACAAACAGGAAATCGCTCTCTTCTGCTTCATACAAAAGCTTAAGTAGTTGAATTATGAGAATAAATTTTATAGGACCCCAAAAGAATGATTGTTTTTTAGGATGGAGTTAAGTAATACCAACCAACCAAAAATTGTTGTTTTATGCATCATTCTGCCTAATTCTGACTAACTTGGCTCATGTCAATTGCCTTCCCTAACAGATATCTCATGCCATATAATTATTACACTCTACTTCCCAATCCCACCCACCCACATCCCTCTGCTTTTTCTTCTTCAAACTCTCTGCACTTTTTCTATGTTAAGTACCACAACACTACAATCATATATCCCTACCATTGCATTGGATAGTTATAAGTTGTAAGATTAGTTTATAAGATTACAAATTTTGATAAGATTATTAGTTCAGGTAACTTGTAAATATAAAAAACAACAACCGAACTATTTAAATAATAGTTTATATCAAAATTAGTTGTTCGATGCAAAGTGTTATTTTGAAAGAAGATTTTGTATTTTGATTTTCTACTAGCCAAATTCCGTAAGAACGAGTTTCATTGTTTTGTTTTGAATGTAGAATCCTATAATATAGAGAAAGATAAAATGTGAAAAAAATGGAGTGTTTAAATGTGTGAATTTTTTTAAAGTGACTTCTCAAAAAAATTAAATTAAATTATTTCACCACATTAACCATAATGCTGACAACCTTATTTATTTTCGCATGATCATCGGTCTATCACGTTAGCATTCAATTAATGAAGCTAAACTATTTACGATAAAATATGTAGAAGTTTAAAATTTGAAAGTGCAATATGAAAAAATACTTGAATAACAAATTTTAATAAAATCAATAAAGATGAGAAATTCTAAAAAAAAAAATGAGATTAAGAATAATTTAATTTTTTTTTTAATTTTTCAATAATTTTTTTTAGAATAAAATTATGATAAAATTTTGTAAAATCTTGCTTAATCAGAGTTTTCTATAGGTGGATTTAATTGAAGATTCTTTTAAAGGTGAACTTATTACCAGAAGCTTACACTAAGAGAGTTTTATGTAGAAAAACTTTATAGAATATTTTGTAGGTAAATATTCATTTAATTTTCAGTACTTTAGTCTAAACTCACCATTAAATAGCTCACAAGTTTAAAAGGAAAATTTTACTTATTTTTCTTTTCAGACCTTTTCAGCCAAGCTACTCCTTCCTATTAAGAATGTAACATGATGTTTTTTTTATTTATTTCTGATATAAAATTTAAATAACTTTAAAGAACATGTTTTAATTATATTTCGTATTTAATTATATTTCATTTAGATTTAAACATTTATTTTATATTTAACATAAATAAATAAATGTTAAAACAAATAAAAGTATGGAATGTCACAACCAATAATAATAGTGATAAAACTTATATATATATATATATATATATATATATATATATATATTTGCAGCAGCATATAGTTAATGTTTATGGCAAAATAGTATACTAGTAACTTTGCGATTGATGTTTTAAGAGCAAAACATATAATTTAAATTGCCTAAATTATGCACAAGTTCAACTTAAGAAATTTGTGATTGATATTTGAATTTGCCGCGTGTTATGAATCATCACTGTGTTAATTACAAAAAATAATGTCTTTTAACATATATATGAATGGAAGAGTATGTAAAATTTGTACGGATGTGAGGAACTGCTTTATCTCTTTTGTTATTATTTTTTTTTAATGAACACGATATAGGGATCTAGTGGATAACACAGTAAGACCAATGTACAGTAAATCTCTACCATACTTCTCTGCAGTGAAGTAAAAAAGAGAGAGAAAAATAAATAAGAAATTAAAGATTATAAGAAATTGATATATATGAATTGTTGGGAAAAACGGGTAATTTTCCCACTAAAACAGAACCCTAACAGAGCTACCCGAAAAGAGATAAAGAGGAAAAAATACACCAGAAAATTATTAACGGAGTTCGGCCAATTTAGCCTAATCTCCGAGCACAACAAAAACAAACTTTGCAGTGCTTCAAATTTGCGTCTCCGGGCGCCAACTTCAAATGTGCAAGATATTAACCAAGTCTAAACAATGTTCAAACTTGGCCCTTGTAACCACCTTGGTTAGCATATCTACATGATTCTCCGTAGTGTGAATCTTTTGGAGAACAATCTCTTCTTCTTCGAGAATCTCACGCACAAAGTGATAACGAACATCAATGTGCTTCGTCCGTGCATGAAAGACTTGATTCTTTGCTAAATGAATAGCACTCCGACTGTCAGAATATAACTCAAGTTGTTTCTGACCAACTCCCTAGTCTTTAAGCAACCCATGAAGCCAAATTGCTTCCTTCACAGCCTCTGTAATCGCCATATACTCTGCCTCTGTCGTAGACAAAGCCACCGTAGACTGCAAGGTAGACTTCCAACTAACTGACGCTTTTGCTAAAGTGAACAAATAGCCAGTTGTAGACCGTCGCTTATCCAAATCACCTGCATAATCAGAATCACAATATCCAACTATGCATTGACCAAGTGATTCATCTTGCTCAAATGCCAATCCAACATCTAAGGTATTTTGGAGGTACCGTAGAATCCATCTCACAGCTTGCCAATGACCCTTGCCCGGATCATGCATGTACCTGCTAACAACACTCACAGCCTGTGAAATATCTGGTCTCGTACACACCATTGCATACATCAAGCTTCCAACTGCATTAGCATATGGGACTTTCGCCATGTATTATCGTTCTTCATCAGTCGTCGGAGATAAACGACTACTCAATTTCAAATGAGGAGCAAGTGGGGTACTTATAGGTTTTGTATCTTCGTGTATACCAAAACGTTGTAGTACCTTCTGCAAATACTGTTTATGTGACAGCCAAAGTTTTCCCCTCTCTCTGTCCCTGTTTATCTCCATGCCGAGAATCTTCTTGGCTTCCCCCAAATCCTTCATCTCAAACTCTTTACTCAACTGAGCCTTTAACCTGTCAATCTCAACTTGGCTCTTTGCTGCAATTAGGTTATCATCAACATATAAGAGTAAGTAAATGTAGGAACCATCTTCAAGTCTGCGCAAATACACACAGTGATCATATTTGCTTCTCTTGTACTTCTGATCCTTCGTGAACTTATCAAATCGTTTGTACCACTGTCTCAGAGATTGTTTCAGTTCGTACAACGATTTGCTAAGTTTACAAACCCAATCTTCTTTACCATCAACCTTGTATCCTTCTGGTTGAGTCATATAGATTTCCTCCTTCAAATCATCGTGTAGGAACGCGGTCTTTAAATCAAGTTGAGCAAGCTCCAAATTCAACTATGCTACCAAGGCCAACAAAATTCGAATGGAGGAATGTTTAACAACTGGAGAGAATACCTCATTATAATCAATTCCCTCCCTCTGACCAAAGCCTTTAGCAACCAACCTTGCCTTGTAGCGAACATCTTCTTTATTAGGAAATCCTTCTTTCTTTGCAAATACCCATTTGCACCCAATTGCCTTCTTACCTTTTGGTAATTGTGCCAGCTTCCACGTCTCGTTCTTCTTCAAAGACTGCATCTCCTCTTCCATCGCACCTGCCCAATTACCACCCTCTGAACTCAGAATGGCTTTTGGGTAAATGGATGGAATGTCATCAACAACTGGAAGTGCATAAGCAACCATATTCATGAAACGAGCAGGCTTCTGAATATCTCGTCTTTGTCTTCTAACTGCAATTGGCGCTGATTGCTGTTCTTCTGCCATAGGAGAGTCACTTGTGGTATTTCGTGTTGGGATCACCACTGTCGGCTCAAACTCCACTTGCTTCCGGGCACACTCCACCTGTTGTGGAGTACTATCAGCTCCTTCTGAATTTACCTTCTTTAACATGGAAGATTCATCAAAGGTAACATCCCTGCTGATAATCATCTTCTTTGCCTCTAGACACCACAAACGGTATCCCTTCACTTCAAGACTAAAGCCCATGAAAAAAGCCTTCTTTGCCCGTGGATCCAACTTTGATTCAATCACATGATAATATGCAAAGAATCATAATCAGTTGCAGGTTTTCCAGACCATACCTCTAACAGGGTTTTGCCATCTATAGCAGATGATGGCAAACGATTGACGAGATGTTGAGCGTATGTCCCAGCCTCAGCCCAAAACTCTTTGCCTAACTCAGCATTAGACAACATACAACGAACTTTCTTCACAAGTGTCTTGTTCATACGCTCCGACACCCCATTCTGCTGTGGTGTTTTTCTAACAGTGAAGTGTCGAACTATGCCACAATCTTGACATACCATCAGGAACGGATCACTCTTGTATTCTCCTCTATTGTCTGTTTGGAGAACCTTAATCTTCCTTCCTGTATGGTTTTCAACTTGAGCTTTCCACTTAAGGAAAATTTCAAGCACATCATTTTTGTTCTTCATAGTAAACACCCCAAACTCTCCTGGAAAAATCATCCATAAAAGTGACAAAATAATGCCTACCTCCGATTGACGGAGTCTTGGCAGGTCCCCACACATCTGAATGCACATAATCCAAATACCCTTGGTATTGTGAATTGCAGTGCCAAACTTCATTCTTCGTTGTTTTCCCAGAACACAATGCTCACAAAATTCAAGTTTGCAAGCCTTCGTACCTTTCAACAGTCCCTGCTTGGTAAGAATTTGCAAGGATTTCTCTCCAGCATGTCCCAACCTCATATGCCACAACTTCGTTGCCTCGACATCCTTCTTAGTGCTAGAAGTTGCTATTGCTACTGTCCCCACCACTGTACTACCTTGATAGTAATATAGATTGTTCTTTCTCACGCTTTTCAACATCACCAATGCTCCTGAAGTTGATTTAAGAATTCCATCTCGCATCGTCACAACTAAGCCTTTAGATTCTAAAGCCCCCAATGAGATGAGATTCTTCTTCAACTTTGGCACATACCGTACATCCCGCAAAATTATGGTAGATCCATCATGATTCCGCAGCTTGATTGAACCTATCCCAACTGTCTTACATGGATTATCATTACCCATGTAAACAACCCCGCCATCAAGTTCTTGAAATTCAAAGAACCAATCTCGAATGGGACACGTATGATAGGTACAACCTGAATCCAATATCCACTCATCTGGATACGATGATGCTGAAAGCG
Organism: Phaseolus vulgaris; assembly: GCF_000499845.2. NCBI lineage: Eukaryota > Viridiplantae > Streptophyta > Magnoliopsida > Fabales > Fabaceae > Phaseolus > Phaseolus vulgaris. Next base: position 53,543,401 of record NC_023752.2, read on the forward strand.
AGACAATTAAAGAGATATCTGATTCCACATCACTTTTGCATTCTGCAACATTTGCATCTTGTGGAGCCTTCCCTTTCTTCTGCAGTTTTGGACAGTCTTTCTTCCAGTGTCCTTTCTCATGACAGAAAGCACACTCATCTTTGGCAACGGCTCGACCTTTAGACTTAGACCTCCCTCTTCTCCCCTTTGTTTGGCTTTGCTGACAACCTCTTGCCACCAATGCTTCTTCTGATGTCGTTGATTTGGTTTTCATCTTATCCTGCTTTCTCAATTCATGATTATATAAAGCATAACAAACAACATCTAACGACACATTTTCCTTCCCGTGAAGGAGCGTAGTCTCCAAATGTTCAAATTCATCAGGAAGAGATGATAACAACATCAAAGCCAAATCCTCATCCTCAAACTTCACGTCTAAATTCAACAGGTCTGTTACTAATTGATTAAACATAGTGATGTGTGCATTCATAGTAGTACCTTGTTGGTAGTCAAATCGGAACAACCTTTTCTTCATCAGGAGCTTGTTCTAACCACTCTTCTTCGTAAACTTGTCCTCCAATGTCTTCCACAGTTTGTGTGCAAAAGTCTCATTGTTTACAGCATACTTCTGCTCTCTGGACAAGCAGGATCAAATAGTTCTGCATGCCAACCGGTTGATGATGCTCCAGTCTTTCTCCTCCACCTCTTCTGGTTTCTCTCCTTCAATAGCAATATCAAGACCCAGCTGAAAAAGAGAGTCCAAGACCTCTCCTTGCCACATACCAAAATGTCCAGTGCCATCAAATATTTCCACCGCCAATTTCAAAGTGGACACCGGGAACCTCGACCATGATGACGAGGAGCCTGACACTCTTGATACATCCTTCGCTTCTTCTTCTTGATTTTCCATTACAAACTCAAAATATAGTATTCAATATTACAAATAATTTCAAACAACCCAAGGCGAACCTTGGCTCTTGTTACCACTTGTTGGGAAAAACGGGTAATTTCCCCACTAAAACAGAACCCTAACAGAGCTACCGACAAATAATATTGAATAAACAGAGCGGAATAATAAAAGAGATAAAGAGGAAAAAACACACCAGAAAATTGTTAACGGAATTTAGCCAATTTAGCCTAATCTCCGAACACAGCAAAAACAGCTCACTTTTATTATTATGTGAGAAGATATTACAAATTGGGATATTTAACAGTGAAGGAAGAGATGTTAATTTATAACCTTCAAACCTCCTTCCCAAACAATGAACCCACCGATGTGAGACTTGGGACTAAGCCAAAATCAACATGAATAATATATACTATGACTGGTGACTTAACATCATCGAGTATTAATTATATAATTATTACCTGTGTTATGCTGAAATTTTTTTAAGGCGTGCACACGGTTCTTATCATTGGACCTTAACACGGTTTTTCATCAAAACCAATTATGACTTTGGATAAATTATGTGGCAGGAGTAAGTGGGTGTAATCTTTATCTATATTTATAATTTATAAATAATATAAATAGAGTTCACTCCAAAGGTAAAAATTAACACGTGTCATTTACAAAATTTTGATTAAAAAAATCAATTTTCTTTATAAAAAATAGTAAATATCATCTAATAAAAAGTTGACACGTGTTCTCAATCATGTAACCCTCATATAAGCATCATTTCTTTTTACTTTCTTTATTCTTTCCTTCATTAAATTCAAACTCTCTCCATTTCTTCTAAACGTTTCATTTTTCTTTCAACTACTTTGCCTTCTCTTTCACAAATTTGGCAACTGCACCTTCTGCAGTTTGCAATACCACTGCTGCAAATCTTTTTTTTCTCGATATTTTTCACTTGGCGCGTATTTTGAATTTTGAAATGACAATCGCGATGGGTTTATGAGAATATATAGGTTTATGAGACTCATTCATTTCTCATTTCTTCTTTTCATTTTCGAAGAACAGGTGATTCTTTTATCATTTCTATTCATTTTTTAGTTCATCCATATCATACATGTTCAGATGTGATGTAATTTATAGGATTTTCTGATCAAAGTTGCTTGTTTTTATCTTTTATGATGATTCTCTTAATCTCTTTTACCATTATTTCTCAAGTGTTTATCATATTTTTGGTTCCATGTTTGTTACATTTTTCGTGTTTTTTAGGGTTTAGGGCTCAAAGTTGCTTGCTTTTATCTTTTATGCTGATTCTCTTCAACTTTTTTACGGCTTGTTTTCTCCAGTGTTTTTTACATTTTTGGTTCTCTGTTCGTTACGTTTAGCGCGTTATTTAGGGTTTAGGGTTCAAAGTTGTTTGCTTTTATCTTTTGTGCCGATTCTCTTCATCTCTTTTACGATTTGTTTCTCCAATGTTTATCATGCTTTTGGTTCTTTGTTTGTTACGTTTTTCGCGTTTTGTAGGGTTTTCTGATCAAAGTTGTTTGCTTTTATCTTTTCTCCCAATTCTCTTAATCTCTTTTACGGTTGTTTTTCTCTAGTGCTTTTAACATCTGTGATTATCCATTTGTTACATTTTTCGCATTTTTTAGGATTTTCTGATCAAAGTTGTTTTCTTTTATCTTTTTTGTGAATTCTATTAATCTCTTTTACGGTTTCATTTCTCCAGTGTTTTTGACATTTTTGGTTCTATGTTTGTTACGTTTTTCACATTTTCTAGGATTTTCTGATTAAATTTGCTTGCTTTTATCTTTTATGTGGATTCTATTAATCTTATTTACATTTTTTTTTCGCAACTAATGCAATTTATAGGATTTTAACTTCAATTTTTCTTGATTTTATCTTTTTCTGCCCATTCTCTTCATCTCTTTTACAATTATTTTTCTCTTCACTATTTCTTGCTTTTATCTTTTTCCGCCCTTTCTCTTCATCTGTTTGACAGTTTGTTTTCTCTAGTGTTTTTTATTTTTTCGTTATGTGTTTGTTGTGTTTTTCGCAAGTGATACACTTTTTTAGGGTTCATCTTGCTTTATCTTTTCGCAACATTTTGTTCATCTCTTTCACAATTAATTTGGACTTCTAATATTAATCCATTCTCTGGAGTTAGGCCTTAAAATATCACTCCAACTGTCTGACCTTAATAATTACTAATATTATATAACTTAGTAAATTGTGAATTCTTTGTATTGTTTCTTTACTTCTTCTGACTATGTCAGATTCAGATTAGGGTAAAATACCAAGGTTGCCAACCAAGGACATATTCAACTTCATGAACATCTGCGGTGAGGTATGTTGTTTATAAGGTTAGAGTTAACTACCATTAATGTTGTACAAAATATTATCAAAATTAATCATACAATTGTATACAATTTTAGTAAAGGATATTTCTTTCGTGGATTGTGCTTTTGTCATAGAGTTTGCAACCCAATTTCGTGAGTTGTGGATTCTTCAAGACAGTAATGGTGCAATCTGTTGAAGATGGGAAGCTTTGATGTGCCAAATCCAAGTGAAGCCTGAAGCTGGGTGATGTCTTAGGTTTAGGTTTTGGTTTTGGGTTTAAAATCTTTGCAAGATCAGTTTTTAAATCTCAAACAAAGCTCATTTCAATAAGTTTTAAAGATTAAAGTGTCTTTCCATGCAAAGAGAAAAACATTCGATTAAAATGTCGAAATAATCAGTTGTTTGTAACTTAGCTGGAAAAGTTGATTTTAAAATTGTTTTGTAACTGACAAGAGCATTCAACCAGTTATTTCATGGTTTTAACCAATTAAATGTGTGTTTGTAACAACTTTTTGAAAATTTGTTTTAACTTATTTGATTATACAGTTTTGCTTTAACGTTAGCATTTCAAGGTTTATAAATATGTTTTTGGTTCAAACGTTTAAAGATTGATGAAACAGAAACCTTTGAAACTCTGAGCTGAGATTGATTTTAGAGATTACGAAACTAGTTGAGAAAAGGTTTCAACCAAGTTTTTAGCAAGATTGCCTTGTGCTTTGTTGTCTTTGAAAGAACTTATCAATAGGGTGTTGGTATATTGTGTCTTACCAGGTGTTTTCTAATCCTGTTCAAGTTCTTGTAATTGTTGATATAACATTTTGTATAACTGTGTAAAATCCTGTAAAGTCAGTGGGATTCTGGCTTGAGGTGATTGTTGTGTGCAAGAATGGTGAGTAGGCTTTGTGGGATTCAAAGTCACCTTCTTGTGTGTGGTGTTTGTGTAATCTATGGTTGATTGCATAGTGAAAACTCAGTGGTTTGACTGAGGATTGGATGTAGCTCTATGATAGAGTGAACCAGTATAATCTCTGTGTGTAATTCTCTCTATCCCTTCTCTCAATATCTGTTTGTGTTTTTCGTTGTCATAAACAACTGATTGAACTGCTATTTTAACCAGTTATAATTCTGCTTTTGTGTTTTGTTTTGTAATTTGATTAGCTTTCTAAATTGCTTTTCTGGGTTGATTGAAAAAGTTTTATTCTAAGCCAAGTATTTGTGAAAACAGATTGAAAACAATTCACCCCCCATCTTGTTGTAGCCATCAAATCTAACACAATCCATTTTGTGACGTACAACATGAATTTGTTGTGTTCGGTGATTAAGGATGGATGGTCATATTTAGCAAAGTATTATGAATTTGAACATCATCTTATAATGTTTCGTTATGTTGGTGAGAATAAATTTCATATTACGGTTTACGATGGAAATGCTTCATCATCTTCTGTTTTAATATTTTTTTATGGCATTAATCGTGCTCTATTGTTGTCTGACGGACCATTCTGTCATTTCACATTAACAACCACTATCTACCAATGTTATGGACCTTACCTGATGATAGTTCTCTTGCTTCCAATTTTTTTGATTTTTTTATTTCATATTTATTTATAATTTTTTTAATTGGAAATTTGTGTAGGAAGTTCCTCTTCCGTTTGGCACATTTATTCGCTCACAGACGTTCACTACTGTTGTTCTCCATGGTCCTTTAAAGGAGTTCACATGCAATGTTTTAATCGATGAATATGAAATAAGATGTGTATAATTTGGTACTGGTTTGAGGGAATTCTGTGAATTACATGTTCTTCGACAAGGTGAAAAACTATTTTTTGAATGTGATAATGAGAAGCCCTCTAACCACATTCAGGTCATTGTGGTCAAGGAAGAAACATTCGGGTAAATATGAACCGAACATGGGAATATTTTCCAATTATATTTCTTTGTTAGTTAAATAATGCTTTATATAATTATCCTTTTATGGTTTTACCACATTTGAGCTTTTCTTTGAATTATACGTATTCGTTATTATTATTGATTCTTAAGTGTGTTGGTATAGTTTTTTCTGGTACATTTTTGTAAATGTGTTGGCATAGTTTCATATGTATAACAGAAATATTGTCAGTACAGTAATTTTGAACAAAAAGTTTATTGCATACCAGACATGTCTGGGATAGACCCAGACTTTCTTTGCCATCGGCTTACCATGGATGAAAGGGTCAAGTCCGTTGACCATAGGAGAAGAAAGTTCAATGAAGATAAGCGCTTAGTCATCTGAGAGGAGACTCAGAAGCTTCTGGTTGCTGGCTACATAAGGGAGATCAAATACCCTAAGTGGTTAGCAAATGTTGTGTTGGTAAAGAAGGTCAACGGGAAGTGGAGGATGTGTGTCGACTTCACTGATCTGAACAAGGCTTGTCCCAAGGATTCTTACCTGCTACCGAGCATAGACTCCTTGGTTGACAACGCCTCAGGTTGTCGGTTATTAAGCTTTATGGATGCATTCTCGGGGTATAACCAGATTTGTATGACCCGAAGGATGAGAGTAAGACGACCTTTATGGTTGAGGTCGCCAATTACTGCTACAAGGCCAATGCTCGGGAGAAACGTGCAAGCATATGTAGACGACATGGTCGTCACATCGGAGAGGAAGGATTAACATATTTTCGATTTGGAAGAGTTATTCACAACTTAAAGCTTAATGTAGATAAGTGTGTGTTTGGGGTAGAAACATGGAAGTTCCTTGGCTTCCTACTAACTGAAAGGGGCATAGAGGCGAACCTCGACAAATGCGCCACAATCATAGGGATGAGGAGCCCGACCAATGAGAGGGAGGTACAACAAGTCATCAAATGCATGGCTTCCCTCTCACGTTTCTTATCGGCCAGTGGAGACAAGGGGTACCACTACTTCCAATGTCTTAAGAAGAACAACCGTTTTGTGTGGACTAGTGAATGCGAGTAAGCTTTCACCAAGTTGAAAGAGTACTTGGCCAGTCCCCCTATTCATGGTAAGCAAATCCCAGGTACCCCTATGCATCTTTACTTTGCGATTACGAATCGGGAAATCAGCTCAGTCATTTTACAAGATAAGGATAAGGTCTAGAAGCCCGTCTATTTTGTGAGTAAGGTACTGCAAGGACCGGAAACTCGGTATCAAGCCATCGAGAAAGTCGCCTTAGCCGTGGTGTTTACAGCTCGGCAACTTCACCACTACTTTCAGAGTTTCACCATGATCGTGATGATCGATATGCCTATTCACAAAGTCCTTCAAAAGCCTGATATAGCAGGTCAGATGGTCCATTGGGCGGTGGATTTATCCGAGTTTGAAATATAGTATGAACCACAGGGGCCAATTAAGGGCCATGTATACGCTGACTTCATGGTAGAACTTTCTTCTGAGGACTCCCAGCCCGATCCAAATGACTTATGTTGGGTCCTTTCGGTAGATGGATCCTCCAATCAACAAGGGAGTGGAGCTGGGGTCATCTTAGAAGGGTCGAGCGGGCTTTTAATCAAGAAATCCCTCAAATTTGCGTTTAAAGCAAGCAACAATCAAGCTGAGTACGAGGCCTTGATAGCCGAGATGTTGCTAGCCAAAGAGTTGGGAGCTCAAAGCTTGCTAGTAAAAAGTGACTCATTGCTTGTCACCGGTCAAGTCACAAGCGAGTATCAGTCCAAGGACCCACAACTAGCTTCACACCTCAGGTACGTACAGATCTTAAGATCAACTTTCTCTACGTTTGACCTTGTTCATGTTCCTAAAGAGCAAAACTCCTGAGCATACCTGTTGTCTAATCTAGCTAGCTCAGGGAAGGGAGGTCGACAGAGATCAATGATTCAGAAGACATTAAAGTCACTCGGGACAGCTGAAGGAGGATCAACTGAGGTCGACCATGTGGAGGTCTTAGGGATCAACTCAGGAAAAGGGAGAAGACATCAGTCGATGATTCAAAAAACCCTGAAAGTACCAAGAATAACCACCTCTGGGTTATTGGGGGATGAGTTTCTTGGAGTTTTGTAGGTCAACACAATAGAGACTTGGATAACACCTTACAAGCGTTACCTCGTTGATGGGTTACTTCGACTGAACCCATGAAGGCCAAGATTGTTAATAGGAATGCAGGTCAGTATACCTTGATAGTTGGCGACCTTTTTCGTCACGATTATACCCACCCAATCCTCACATGTGTAAGTGGAGATCAATGTGCTCGCATAATGGTCGAGCTCCACGAAGGCATTTGCAGTAGTCACATATGAGGACGAGCTCTCTCATTGATGGTCATCCGAGCTGGGTATTATTGGCCGACCATGATGGAGGATTGCGTAAAATATGCACAACACTGTGTGCAATGTCAGAAGCACACTAATTGGTGTCACGCACCAGCCGAGGAGCTGCAGTCAATTTATAGCCCGTGACTTTTCCATACATGGGGAATAGACATTTTAGTCTTTTCCCTTTGGTGATACGTCAGATGAAGTATCTCATTGTGACTAATGAATACTTCACCAAGTGGGTTGAAGTTGAGCCCGTTGCACAAATAAATGCTCACAAAGTACAACATTTTGTGTGGAAGAACATTGTGTGCCAATTTGGGATTCTGAGACACCTAGTGTCCGACAACTGAACCCAATTTGCTAGCCAACAATTGGGTAAGCTGTGCTCAGAGCTCGAAGTAAAGCAGGTGTTCGCCTCAGTAGAACACCCTCATACGAATGGCCAGGTTGAGTCGGCTAATAGAGTCCTATTGAGAGCAAAAGAAGTTCCCAAAATCCTGTGGGCCTATCACACCACCCCGCAATCAACAACCAAAGAAACGCTTTTCAGTTTGGTATATGGGTCCAATGTCATGACACTAGTGGAGATACAAGAGAATTCTCCTCGGTTCCAAAGCTTTATTGTTGAGGAATCTAATGAAGGAAGGAAGGTAAACCTGGATTTGTTAACATGCCCGTATTAACTCGGAGGCTTTAAAGAGAAAGGTGGAGTTAAAGAAAAAGACCAAGATGAAACCTTGATAGTTCAAGGTTGTCGACTTGGTGATGCGAAAGGCCCATCCCTACCAGTTGAAAAACAAGTTATCTCCAAAGTGGACTGACCCGTTTCGTGTAGTCGAGGTGCTCGGAAATGGAGCGTATGAGCTGGAAACCCTGGAGGGGGGAGTCATCCCGCGAACGTGGAACGTGACAAATCTCAAGTTTTACTTCAGTTAAGATATTTCGTTTCGATGCTTTCCTTTTGAACAATATGATGTTTAAGGTGATGCTCTTTTTCCCTTGAAAGAGTTTTTTAACAAGGTCATCTAGTGATAAATTTGTTCTCAGAAGATGGTGCATTAGTTTTGATTGATTAGTGTTGATGTAGCACACGATAAGTCGACCTAGCTCGGCATAAGTACGTTTACCAAAGCATAGGCACCTTATGAGATTAGTTTGCCTAATGGTTCACTTGATTTAGTGTTAGGTAAGACGACCTAGCTCGGCGTAAGTATGTGTATCCGAGCATAGGCGCCCTGTGAGATTAGTTTGCCTAGTGGTTCACTTGATTTAGTGTCAGGTAAGACGACCTAGCTTGGCATAAGTACGACTACCCGAGTATAGGTGCTCTGCGCGTAAAATTGGTGTAGATAAATTATTTGGCAAGGTAAGACGACCTAACTCGACGTAAGAATGACTACCCGAGTATAGGCGCTCTGCAAATTAATTTGTTATGGATAAATTGTTTGATTCGATGCAAGGTAAGACAACTTAACTCAACGTAAGAACGACTACCCGAGTATAGGCGTTCTGCAAATTGATTTGTTATGGATAAATTGTTTGATTCGATGCAAGGTAAGACGACCTAACTCGACGTAAGAACGACTACCCGAGTATAGGCATTCTGCAAATTGATTTGTTATGGATAAATTGTTTGACTCGATGCAAGGTAAGACAACCTAACTCGGCGTAGGAGCGACTACCCAAGTATAGGCACTCTACGAATTGGTTTGTTATGAATAGAGCCATTCACACATGGCAAGACGTCCTAGCTTGGAGTGAGTCGAGTCATCCAAGTGCAGGCACCCTGTAGTGGTGAGTTTGTTATATTTGGTACATGGTAAGTCGAGTTAACTCAGTGTGTGAACGATCATCCGAGTTTAGGTGCTCTGTGAGATGAGTAAATGTTGCATAGTGGAATCATTCGATTATACATGGTAAGTTGGGCTAGCTCGGTGTACGAATGAGTATGTGCCCTGAGAAATGAATAAGTGCTAAAACAGGTGAATCATTCTTAGCGCGGGATAAGACGACCAAGCTCGAAGCAAGTACAATTATCCGAGTAGGCGCTCTGCGAAGTAAAGCTCAGAGAAGTCATGATAGTCGGTCTTTGGCCAGGTTTGTGAAACAAAACTATACAAGTCGAGTTTGAGTGTAGGCTCGTTTTAGCTATGGGAATATGGTTCATCGAAAGGTTAGAAAGGTTAGTTCTCTATTAAGTGGAAATTCCACAATTTTTCATGCTTAAGTCCTGTTTCGATTGAGAAACACATATTTTTATTCATCATTGTTATATTCAATGTTTTTTGTGTTATGTAATTCATTTTACTTTGTACATTGATTACTATTATTATTATAACATTATAACATGATATTGAAATTATTTTCAGAGTTCACTTACAACGTGAGATTTGTGCCAAGCTGAAGAGATGAAGTTATTTTTTTATTTTTTTTTCGTGTGTAGATAAAAGTTGGGATAAAGTATGTAATTCAAAATTTTGTATTGTCTAATTTATTTATTTATAAACAAAAATAATTTGTGTATTATTCATTAGTTATCATTATTTATTAATTATCATTTTTATTAGTTATTTATTATTTATTGAATTGAATGTTCAACTCTATAATTTATGTTTCTGTAGTGTAACTTATAGTTATAGTGTTTTAATTGTTGAAATTTTTTTTTTATAGAATACCCATGTGCAGGGGTACAGGGCTTGTTCAGTATCATTTGTCAGAAAAACAAAAGGGTGCAGAACTGAGTTATTTTAGGAATCTTGTTGATGATATGCATTTTCATGTGTGATATATGGTTGCATCCACCTGGAAGCCTCACCTGCATTTCATCACAGAGAAGATACATAGCAAGGCTTCTCTTAAAACCCAAAAAATACACACTCATTAAGAAGTTGTACAATCTCCCTTTTTTGTTTTTTTCTTACTCCTATCAGAGGTTTCTTTTATGATATAAAAAGAATGTTTTGGATCTTTATGAATGATTTACTTCGTAACATTCCATCCTCATCTAAAATTATACTTTGGTGGAATGACTATCTAGTATGCAGTGTCATCATAACTATTGCTAACTAATTTTGGTATCATAGGTTGTTTCGTAAAAACATTTGTGACTGCAGATGAAGTTGAATTGATGTTTATGAACAGGTGATCGCATTGGATCATTATATATAAGAACTTAAAATTTGTAACATAGGCGCGCATTTTATCTTTCTTTTTGTCTAACTTGGATATACAATGTTCTTTCCTTCCTGGTAGGAGGAACCATGAGGATTTGCATCTGTTTCCTATAATACTGAACCAAGAAATTAGAAGATTATCAGCCCAGATAATTATGCAATTACTGAATGAATAATACTTTACTGAGAGAATCTGCTATAGATGAACTTATAGTTTTGTGAATCATATTATTACTGATTATGCAGCAGAGTTTTATGTTCATAAGGAAGAATTCTCTATTTGGAAGTTCTGATGTAATTCTTATTTATATCAACATCAATCTTATGGATCCTTAATTCATTTTGTTGCATGGAAAATTATGAAATTATTATAGTGATAACTGTTTTTTAGTTGAATTACTGTATGACCTGACAGGTTATAAGAGTGAAATGGTCACTCCATGCTTGGGAGGAGATTGTTGTTGAACTTCTTCAACAGCTGAGAGGAAATGCAGCAAGAGCGTTGCTGGAAAGAGTAATGAAGATGAAATGTAAAAAAATAAAAGCTCCAGGGTCGATTTGACTTGAGAAATGATTTATCTCATGAAATATTTTTAGATGAAGATGATTACATAAATGAATCTATAATAGCCCTTTTTGTTGTTTAATATTCATGACTTTTTGCCCTCTGAAGTCTTACAGCATTATGAGCTACCTTAGTTAGCAATAAATACTTTAGTAGAATATTATTATACTTTTTTCGTTAGCATAAGAAAATACATATGAAATAAAAGCAACTATTTTCAAATGCTTTAAAATAAGGTAATGGAAACAATACGAAACAAATAAAGATATAATCGAAAGTTTCTATTTAAAGGATGCATAGGTATCTGCATTCTCATTTCCACTATCAAATTTTTAAAAAAATATTTTTGTTTTTCAGGTTTCCACTCACTAGAGTTGACAAGAGAGTTAAGGATACACATAGAATTTTCGTATAATTGAATAAAGTTTCAAAGTTTCAAAAATGGATATTCAGGTGCATAATTTTAATTTTTCCTATTTTGTTGTTTTAGTATACTTTAAACATAGAAAAAAGTCTCTCTGTTTTTGTCTTTTTTTTTGCTGCAAGTGTATTGAACACTCACTTTTTCCTTCACAAACAAATGCATGAGCTTGAATTGACAGAAGGCGAATGCATTATGAGTCTCAGCCACAGCACAAGTGTACCCCCCATTCTTCTCAAAGTTTTGACTAGTAGTTGAAAGAAGCTGTGAGAATGATACTAGCTTGCAATCATTATTCCTCCCCACTCCTGAACTGCAATCTGAATGCACCATGCAGAAGCCCCTCTTGAACTCTTGCTCCAGAGAAGAAGAAACAGACTCACCACCCAAGGAACTATCTGTCCATGGTCTTGATCTTGCCTCATCACTATTCCAATCTAGTACGCCTCATACCACCAATGAAGCTAAGAGTTCTTTTAACCTCAGACCCAACTTGGCCTGCATGAAAGGAAGGTTTATCCAGCGTTCTCGTTCTGCACCATCTTTATTATTTGCTGACACGGCGGTAGATTTTGAAGAGCCCTCTGAACCGGACAAGTCATCAACTTTAATAGTTAGACTATCTTTTATTGGTGTTTTCTTGTATGTGGCAACTGGGGTAGCAGTGTACATGATTACTGGGAGTTTCAGGGGCACTACCACTTTCAGGCCTTTGGATGCTGTGTACTTTACAGTGGTAACTCTCTGCACTATTGGATATGGAGATATCGTTCCTGACTCCACTTTTACCAAAGTCTTTACATGTGGTTTCATTTTAGTGGGTTTTGGATTTATTGGTTTTCTGCTGAATGTGTTGGTTGCACACATTTGCGATACACAAGAGGCATTCTTGTTGAACATGATGGATGAAAATCGATATAAGAAAATTCTCAGGACGTATATGGTTGATGAAGAGAAAGGAAGAATGAGGATAAGAACCAAAGTTTGTCTGGCTTTGGCTGTTGTCATTAGCTGCATTGCTATAGGAACAGTCACAATGCACTTTGTTGAGGACCTGAATTGGGATGACAGTATTTATCTCTCCATTACCTCTGTTACAACGGTTGGTTATGGGGATATTTCTATCAGAACCGTAGCCGGAAGATGCTTTGCGATTATATGGCTTTTGGTAAGCACATTGGCTGTTGCCAGGGCCTTTTTATACCTCACAGAATATAGTATTCACAAAAGAAATCGTAACATGGCAAAATGGGTTCTTCAGAAGAAGATAACCTTGTCAGATTTGGCGGCTGCAGACCTTGATAACGATGGATCAATCAGGTATGTCAGGATGTTTATAGTACACCTCCATATAATATCTTTCCATATTATTTTCACTTGTATAAATGGATTACAGCAGAATCAGTTCGTTGTTTACAACAATATTTATAATAAGTCGAAGCCTATTTAAAAAAGCAAGAATGAATAGAATACTAGAAGAAGTCCTTAGCTAAATCCTGTTTTAGCGACTTGGTAAATAGTAATAAATTAGGAGTAATGATAAACTAGCAAACGGGAGCCCTGAGTAAATCAGTTTACTTGAACATTTCTAATTGTTTTAGCTTTACAAATTACAGCTAAAAAAGCATGATGGGCACAGAAATCAAAGGATCCTCGTAATCTCATACCAGGATTCATTAATATTTAAAGACTGGACATGTGCATATATAGTTTACCACCGTTTCAAAGGACTATTTTATTTTAAATAAAAAAAAAAATATCATGCAGTACAACAGGATAAATAATCTTTTTCACCCTTGTCCCAACACTCCACTGTAAATTTGCATCTTCTTAGTTAAAAGTCCTTTCACATCTCTCTTATGGCCATATGATTTCACCCTCTTCAGTCTGAAGTAACCAAAACAGCATAATGACCTTAGGAACTATCTGTAGCTGAATGATTGAAAAAGGAAAATGAACTCAGTTCAAATGCCAAGTGTTTGGTTCTCACGATTAATAGTGACATAATTCCACTATGGTTGGTTGACAATGGCTTCGAACTGTATGTTGCAATATAGAAACTGATGTCCTAAAGGCATCAAAACGACTTCTCGGGTTGAGCCAATAGGTCTCTACCACATGCAAAGATTATACAATAATTTAGTTCAATAGAGAATACTGACTACTGAGTTATCACTTTTATTCATTTTTGTTAAACATTTTGTTTTTATTAGTGCAGCAAGTCCGAATTTGTCATATACAAGCTCAAGCAAATGGGGAAGATTACAGAGTTAGACATTCTGCAAATAAGTAAACAATTTGATTCCTTGGAACATGGCATGTACGGCAAGATTACTCTTGCTGGTCTCATGGAAACTGTCTAATTCAAACATCTCTTCTAAAAGGCCGCAGCAGTATACGAGACTACCACTAATGTAGAGTGTATCATGTTTGCAATCTTATCCTGTGAATGGAGCGACTGTTTTTGCTACTGAAACCTGAGACCATCATCAGGCCACAAAGATGTTAGCTCATCACTTATTATGTTTTGGTCAAACACTAAAAGTGTGATGCACATCATTACCAACCATTTGCTATCAGTTGTCCATACGCATGAAATACGGATACTCAGTGAATAGAAGCATTTCCTTTACTTGCACCAACACTTGTGAAAATTGAAAAGCATAATATCACGGGTGCCCACTATTATTCTTACTTTGTATGTCATACCTCAATGTAAAAAGAATACACAATTTGGAATTTTGTGGTACTCTATTCTGAATAATATTTGACAAGTTTCTTGCGTAAATGGGACTGCCCATCTGAATGGCTCCCTCTATGATGAGTACCGTTAAACATCTTGGATTTGGCAGGTTTGTGAGCAAGTGAATTTGTGATAGTAGTTAAACATACCATACTTCAAACTAATACGTTTTAAAAATCACGCAAGGGACCTTTCAGATGCAAGAAAACTGCTGAAGGTGTTAGCATAATTATTACATTAGTTCACAGAAATTTGTGCAGTCTAGTTATGAATACATTTTTTGTTCTGAACATTCAACAAATCATTTTCTGCAATTGAAAAGTTTTAAACTTGTAGTGGCAACACAGCCTTTTTGTAACAATTAGGGTATGCAAAATGGTAGCATTCATCACGATAATAGACTTAGAAAATCAGCAGCTAAAACAATAACAGTAATATCAAAACAAATGAATCGGTCAGTAGTGATTAATAAATGAGTTAATTTGTCATCTATTCATACCAGTTGATGAGTGATTAAAAGCATAATTTACTAAAACACACACACACACATTTATAGAACTGTCTCATTAGACTCCTAAATGACATCACCAGGTCGTCAACTTCGTATCAATTAAAGTTGTACTTGATAATAAAAACCAAGAATGTTAAAGGAGAAAAAATTCAAAGGCTAATATCTGTCAAAATTGTGATCAAGGACTAAAAAAAATCTGACAAAGTTTAGAGCAAAAGGATAGTATAGTAAACCTTATAAAATATGCGAATCATGGAAGTAATATTTAAAACCAAAAAAAGCCAACCTTTTAGCCTGCCTGGAACAAAGTAGATTCATGATTAAATATCTAATTCCTCCCGAGTCATGACAACAACAAGAAACTTTTAGGGGTAACCTGCAAGGTAAAGTGATGCTGCATTACCATACACAAAAAGGACATCTCATGGAATCCTCGAAAAATACTTCATCATTACTACGTTCATTTAGGAGACAGATTAAGGTCAGAAAAGTTTGAAATGCAAGTTAAGACAATGGACAAGCAACTTCACTGGGCAACTCTTAGTCCTTACTTATAAGGCCAATTTCTCAATCTGCTGTCCTCTATGATCAATCATATGATCACAATTTGTAAAGAATAATGCTAAATTAAGATATCAACATCTCTTTCATCTCGGATGTGCCTTTTTCTGTTTCCACATTAAGCGATTAAGGGATACAAGAAAATTTTTGCAGACCTTTTTATGACGAATAAAGTTAGTTCTCACCTGGATGTAGAAGATGAGTAAAGCAAAACAAAATTTATCAGATCCTCAGTTTTTCCTCCTTGGTACTTCTAATTCTGTGAGATTGAGAATTGAAAAGGTGTTATATTACTTTTCTTCATCGTAATATGAATATTCATAATAATTCAAAATCACCAGAGAGAACCTACTCTAAATTGATTTTCATAGTTAAATCTTCAAAGGAAACAATAAGAATTATGCATTGATCTATCAATGAGTTGTACCTCTGCCTAATCCCATGAATGCTCTCAAGGAGTTCAATTGTTTGTTGCAACCTGGAATTCTTTGGTCTCTCTTCATTATCAACTACCAAGGCTGAGACGTTCAAAACAGTAACTAGCTCAGCTTCAATTTCACTCAGTTTTTTATCTATCCGTTCCATGAAATCCTCATAAGAGGATATTTCTGACAACTTTCTGGCTAAATTGTCTTCATTTGAACTTCCTATACTAAGGGATTCCTGAAGATTCTGAATCTCCTTATCATCCAGTGGATTTCCCTCACTTTCAATAGAAAGTTGCACATCTTGAATATTGTCGAAGTCCATCGTTTCAGGATCTGAGTCATCCTTAGTGAAATCATTTTGAACTTCCTCCTTTGGAGCAATAATTCGAACTGGACTTGAAGCATCTTCTGTTATGTCTTCAATGTTCACAGTATTTCCAATTAGCTGACTTTCTTTGAAAGATATTGCCTGAAACCACAATAGATTTATTTCATTGTACAGTTAATAAAAATGCACATTTTAAGTAATAGCAACATTCACATACAGACCAAGAGAAAGAATAAACATTATAAATAGACGCAAACCAAAAATATAATTTTGAAATACATGAGATATTCAGCACTAACAGTGTGGGTTGACAGGTATAGTTATGCCCATCAGTCAGTAGAACATACAGAAATATAGATTTAGAGACCATCACTAAAGGTAATCATTACTTATTTATTTTTTAATTTCTCTAGCATAAAGCTTACACGTGACCTACATATTAACAGCTTATAGTTTTGGAACAACCAAGTTACATGGTCTAAAAAGCTTAATTACCAAATGAGAATATATGAAATCCAGTTACATGATTTAACATCTTATGAGTTTTGTAGCAATGTAAGATGTATATACTTTTATGTATTTTGAACTTGCAAATAAATGCAACTGTACAAACTATAAAACTCTATACAAATATTATGTTGGGGTTTGCTATGGAACTCTCCATGTTCAGACTAAGCAAAACCACAGAAAAATGATGCCTTCAAATAATTTCGCGACAGATAAATTCAAAAGCAGTTTGGTCTTTTGCAATATTGAAGTCAATGCCACCCCATCCATCCACTGTCTTCCTGGACACTGATAATTTTCACATGGTGCATACTATAAATGACAAGCTAGTAGCAAATGAGGTGAGGGACATTCACTGAACTGATGGAAGGAACCCGCTTTTCATCATCACCTTCTACAAAAGATGTTGGTTGTAATACTTTGACTGCAGATAGTTCTATACACGGATACAATCAATTCTAATAGAAAAATTCAAAGGGGGTACAAAAGGATATTTCCAAAGTGCATTTTTAACATGAAAACATGAAAGTTATTTTGGTGGTTTCATTGAAAAATTTGCAATTTACTTATTTTCCATAGCTAGTACAATTTTTAATTAGAAAGGAACAGTTTACAGAGAAATAACTTATACAAACAGATGAGAATTGGGAATCCTTCTCAAATGACCATAGAGAAGGGAGTGATATATGCAGACAGAAGAAAACAATAGCCTGAGAGGCATATATACGAAGCAGCAACTTCGACGACACCGGGAAATGACTAATGTTCAATATATAGGACACTACACCACCTTTGATGTATACAGATAACCAATGTGACAAAAATCTCAATTGAGAATTAAGATTTATAGAATTTACACTATAAAAACAATTTTGATACGGTTTCCCAGTAATAACATCCTTCACAATAGAATTCTAAATAAGAAACATGTATCTACAGTTAAAATAACTAGTTAAGTATTATGGAAAACAAGCCTAAAAAAAGAGTCATGAATTACTAATAATATAAGTTGTTCCTTTTCAATTTCTTTTTTAGTTTTTTATTATAGTAGCGTTTAGCCAAGAATAGGTGTTGACTCATTTTCTTTACTCATACTCAAGCCACGTCCGATAAGTATCATGCCCAAAAATTGTAGGATATGGCAACAGAGTATTCTGCATAGGTATCGGTGCTTCCTAGTAGGTCCACAGTTCCTTCTGCAGATGCTCATGCCTTTATCTGTAAACAATTAACAACTTTTCCGAAAACACTTGAAATAAATCCCTTCCTCAAACATATTGGCAATGCATTAGATTAAGAATCTAACACTCTAATGATAGGAACAATTCATAACTTACTTAACAAAGGTGTTCTCCCTCAAATGTATTGATATTTATGATAATGATGGCATCATTGTCAAAATGACAAAAGAAACTAAGATTGTAAAACAAATGAATTCACTTTACCTCACTTAGCTTTGCTGAAAGCTCATCAAGCAATTCAATGCGTCTTTTAGACTTGTCTAAAGCCTGCAACACCTTCTTCCTCTGAAAAAGCATTTCCCTTGCGTAATTTTCCTCCCTCTTTTGAATACTTAGAGCTGCCTGTTTTTGAAGCTTCTCTGCAGCTTCTGATAACCGCAAAAGCCTCAATCTAGCATTAGTTGCTGTTAACAACCACATATCAGTTTTGTATTAGAAAAATACCAATCACTCATTCAATTTCCTCCCCTTTTTCTTCTTGTTTCTCTTCCTTTTTCATCATATCACTATCTATCACTTTTTCTTCCTATTTCCCTCTCTCTTTTCCATCCCCAATAACCCCATTTCGAGGTGTGCTTTTATAAAATAAATAAACCACCAATCTCAACCTCAAATAATTGGCCCCTCGCCTAAATAGTTCCTAAAGTAATAAAATTGTTTAAGCAGACTGTGAAGTATTGAATATCCATCATTGTATTGTCTAAGTTTGTGTATTTCAGTACAGTTCCGAAACTAATTTGAAGAAATTTTCAATATTTAAGGACTACATAACACGATTTTAAATACCTCTTAACCTACTTAAGCAATTTTTCTTACAAAAGTAATACTTTCAAGGTCCAATTGGTGAATTACTCCTTTATATTATTTCAATATAAGCCTCAATCCTCAATCTTTACTTCACGAAACCTTTGTACAGCTGTTCCGTTATATTTCTTTCAGTAAGAATTGTAATGAAAAAGTGAAAAACTAAAACCTTAATCATACTCATGGGCCTGACTGTAAAGGGTGTTTTTCGGAAAACATTAATTCAAATAGAGAAACAAAGTCAGAATGAAAGAAGGTAGCAATGGCTTGAAGAAGAACAATTTGAAATGGGTAGGGTAGGGTTACCCTTGGCTCTGGTGGCGTCAGCCTCAGCATGAAGGTGATCAAGTTGAGAACGCAGTTGCTCTGTGTTGATGACAACTGGAGAAGAAGAAGAAGAAGAAGAAGAAGAAAAGCAGCACGTGGGCCTCCTCCATGAAGGAACAGCCATAGCCATAGCTGTCACTCTAACACAGTTCATTATCAACCCTTTCTCCCTTCCACTCTGCAACCTTACACTTTCGAACAACTTCTCATAACCAGTTAAATGGATGTGTTCAATCTAAGGTAGATTCATACGGAAAATGTCAAATTCAATATTTAGTGAAAACAATCTTCACTAAACCTTAAAACACATGTTAAGATTGGAGCCAAATCAGTTTATGTTAATAACATTTTTACTTCTTGTCAGGGTCAGGAATCTAGAATGTTACAGAATTAATATATAAAGTTTTTTTTATTGTAAAATAAAAGTTAATAAAGTGTACAAAAATCATGATATGAAGATATCTCAATTTTTTTTTTAAAAATGATATTACTTTTTATCCTTTTTCTCATTCTTTTTCTTATTATGATCTTAATTTAATAATCATAAATTCAAGATAAAGCGTTTCAATCTTTAACCCTCTTTTTGGTACAGTCAATTTATTTCTTGGTACATAATA
Source organism: Phaseolus vulgaris (assembly GCF_000499845.2). Taxonomy (NCBI): domain Eukaryota; kingdom Viridiplantae; phylum Streptophyta; class Magnoliopsida; order Fabales; family Fabaceae; genus Phaseolus; species Phaseolus vulgaris. The sequence continues at coordinate 53,563,106 of NC_023752.2, forward strand.
TACAACCCTTACTTTTAAAACAAATTTTCCCTTAAAAGGAAATAAAAAGTACAAGATTCTAAGCAAGAAATATACAAATATTTAAAACAAAAACAAAGGAGCAAAACAAAATAATCTTTATGTACAGATTTGGCTAAGAGTAAATATTTTTTTCAAAATTTCAAATTTAATTTCAAAGACTCACCTTTTTACTAATTTCATTTTAATATCAAGTAATAATAAAATGTCTAATACCCTTTTGTTGAGAATGAAATATTGCAATAATAATCTAAGATTCAAATGTAGATAGAGAGGGAAGAGAATGATATCCAACAAAGATTTTTGCTTTTTATAATGAATTGAAAGAAAGATTTAAGATGATACATAAAATGATATAAATGAAGATTGTGGCAATGGATGAATGTGAGGAAGTGAGATTGAAGTTAGGAAGTCTAATCCAACCAAAAGCACTAAAACATGTCAACAATTTCATGCTGCTGTAAAGAGTTTTCACTTGTCAAACAAAGAAGGGTAATCATGAACCCAGCAAATCCTGCTTCCCATCCATTTTCTGGTCAACACAACAACCATATTTAGCAATTATTTAAATAATTCATAAATTATTTCATCACAAGGGAGAAAAATATTCACTTTAATTAAACTTTTAATTTTTCTAACACAAGTGAGAGGATGTAATTTATTGATGATTTTAAAAAATTATAAAATTTAATGTAGTATTTTTTTAAATGAGATTAATTAAGTAAAGTAGTTTAACTAAAAATTGCAGCTTGTAAATAAATGCGATCCATGGTCAGTCAAGTCAAGGGAATGACCATGATTCTAAACTTTAGTTTTCAACAAAAAAATTATTTCTTTTTATCTTTATATCTAATAAAAGTGTATGTTTTATATTTGACTAAATATATATATATATATATATATATATATTTGTTTGTCAATTTTATATTTATTTATTATAAGTTCTGATAATAAAAAGAGGTTGGTTAGTGTTATGAGTGTTGAATGGGCGGTGGTGATTGTTGAGTTTGCACCAACCCACCCATCAAAAAGTCTTTGCTTTACCAACCATCTAAATGTAAAAATAATATTCATTTTAATATCATTCAGATTTTTTTATATTTATACAAATAGTCATTCTATTTATTAAGACTGGCCTAATTATTAAAGGAGAAAAATCATTGGTGTTATTAAAAATAATAATAAAGTTAAATATTATTAAAAAAATGAATTGAACAATCTTTAAAATTTTAATATAGTTTCTTTGTTTTTGTATATAGATTTATGGTTTTTGTTAAAAATTAATTTAAACCCATTGACAGTGTAAATTCCGCTACCCTATTATCTAATCTCAAATTGTCATGAAGAGTAAATTAATTGAATGCTGCAATATTTTACTTAAAAAATTACAGTTAATGTGAATTTAAACTCTCTTTTTTTTATCATATTTTAATATTTGAAGAAAAATAGTTATAAAATAACCATTGATTGGTTAAAATTTAAGAAGGTAACTTATGCCTGAGATTTGTTATATCCATATTTCAATCCCAACACAATTAACAAATATTTATTATTTTAAAAAAAGATAAATTTAAATATCAATTATGTTCAAAGAAAAATGCATGCCATCTATTTGTAAGAATGATAACATGATAAAATTCAATTTTAGCATTTCTACTATTAATAAAAAAAAGGCTAAGAATGAATTAATATGGAACTAAAATTTAGAATATTTTTTCGCAAAAGAAAAAAAAAGCTTATCTGGTATTAAAATGGCATTGTACTTAATCAGATAAACTAACTTGTACTTAAATATATATATATATATATTAATTTACATGTATTATCATATTTACCAGTATAAATTAATTTTATAAAAAAAATTATAAGAAGGATTTATCCAATCTGGTATAAAAACACCACATTATCTATACTGTATATAAGATGATTCCTCTTTATAACTGGTTTTTAGTGTATATAATTTTTTTATTTATTTTAACCTTATCTATTATATCTCATTTTATTAGTACAATGGAGTATTTTGTTATGACAAAAAATATAAAATTATTTTTTAATTTTTTAAATTAATATTATGGGACAATTTTTTATATGCACACTAACTCATAATTATTTCTTAATTTCTTATTTTAAAGCAACAACAAAGAAGAAGAAAAAACATACTCTTACTCAATTTCCACATCAAATCTCACCTATCAAATAAAATAAACTTCATTTTTAAAGCTACCAATGAAAGAAAAAAAAACTTAAAAAATAAGAGAAACTAAAATTATAGAAAAAAAAATATTCATTAATCATAATTTTTATTTTACATATTATTTTTTTTTCAATTTTAATTCATTCAAAATTACTTTATATATATATATATATATTAAATTTTTATGATAGTAGAAGTTAAACAAAAGAACAAAAATACGGATATACATGTGTAGAATATATGTGTTTCCGCGTTGGATGGTTATAAAATCATTAAATCCCATTGAATTTTTGCGAAAAAAAAATAATATATAAATTATTTACTTTTATTTTCTTTATAAAAAAGTTGAGCTAATAAAGATGTGCTTCTTTTTCATATTATTAAACTGCCTACTTTGAAAAGACAAGACAATATAAGATTTGCATCAGACCTATAATTAATTAATCAATATTTCATTATCATTATCATTATTATTTAAAAAATTATATTTTTAGAGTCTCCTAGTCTACACTGACATAAAAAAAGTCTTTAATTTCAATCCTAATATGAAATGAATCGAAAAGGCAAAAAATATGATTCCACGAGCCATGTCTACAAAAGCAATCAAACTGGGAATAAAAATTAAAAGCTGTTTTTCTACCTTTTATTATAATATATGGTATAAATATTTTTTATAACTACATGAAATCTAGCTTATTACTCTTAAGAATGATGTTTCATCATCACAGGAAAATAAATTTTTATTAAAATGAAGTAATTTTGAAATTATATTATATATGATACACTTATAGGTTTCATGAAATCAAATTAGGGTTTGGTACTTAAGATTTTGACCATCCAATTTGGGTGATTTTGATATGATGCGAATGTGATAGTGTGAGCACATGAACACATGATAAGGCATAAAAAAGGAATGTGATGTCAAAACCCACTCACCATCATCAACACATACATAGATACCCATAGACATAGGCATAGGCGTGATCAGGAACGGCACAAGTTTTTCTTTCTCTCCGCATTATTCAATTTACATTTTTCATTTAATCAAATATTCAATTTTCATTTTTTATTTAATAATATTCATTTTTTATTTAATTATAATCATTTTTTATTTAATTATAATCATTTTTCTATTAAAATACGCAAGAAGAAGAAGAATCAACAATAGCAGCGAAAGAATCTCTCGTACGTGCCACTCTGCGGTCAAATGCCGGTGCCCATACGTGCGACACGTGTAAGCATAAACCTCCAAAATTACACTAGCAAAATGCTTATAGTCGGAAATTTTGACTAATAACACCCCTTCTTAACAACGTGATTAGGACCCTTCTCTCTCCAAAAATAAATTTCTTTAACAATCACACTAATTATAATTTTGTTTATATATTAATCTCGTTGTCTAAAAATACTACAAAACCACACCATCATATACTATCCTACCAAACCACATACGTGGAGCTCGAATGAACACACAAAGTAAATTTAAGGTCAATGTTTTAAATTGTTTTTTTGTTCTCAAAACATTACAAAAGCAAGCCAAAACCTTGTTACAATTCTTGTATTCTTAACATCAAATATCTTATATTGTATAAAGAGAGAAAGTTCTTAGCATGCAAGCATTATTCAACTTGTTATTTTCTTTGTCCTTGATTAGATTCAAAATGATTAAATAAATCATAAATTAATAGGGAGTGCTTTCAATTAAATGAGAAGTCGCTATCAACTAATAGGCAATAAATCTTTCAACCAACTCACTAATAATTATCGAATCAATTGCCTTTTAAAGACTATTTTTTTTTTGCTCATGCTGATTCCTTTTTATATTTCTTTTACCCTCTTTAAAATATGTCAAATTGCACATTGTATGAACAGGAAAAAAAATAGAGGGGCATGGTATTTTTAAGATTTGAATTCGCAATCTCAGGTCATGAGAAGACAACTTTATCGTTTTCTCAAGACAAAAAAATGTATAAAAGATATTGTTTTGAACAGTGTTGAAGAGTTGATGTAAAATATGAATAGATGTTGAGTGAGAATATACGATGTACTACTATTGGATCAAGAAATCACGCCACATGCAGAAGAAGCAGGTATAAGAATTGATTATTATTTTTTATTTTTGAAAAAGAAAAATTGATTATTTGCTTTAGAAAAAAATGAACCACACAGTGAGTTTAGAAAGATTAAGATAGAGAAACACTCCCCAATTAGCTCCAAACACTAAAGTGAGGGTGCAAAAGTAGAAGGAATAAAAGCAAAGAAGAAAAACAAAGTTCTAAGCCAAAAGCTCCCTTTCCCATAACAAGCAACCACATGGAATTTAAGTCTTAGCTCAAATATCATTCTCAAAGCTACCTTTATTTTTTCTGGCTCTTCATCCTCCTCCAAAACCTTCTCCTTCTCCCATTTCTTCTCTTCCATGGCGAATGAGAAGGATCGTTTTTATGACCCTTTTCATTACAACCACCATGAACATCAACTCAACCTCTCTTCAAGCTTTCCATCCTTTAGGGACAACAACAACTCTGCACCAATTACCACACAAAACTTTCAAGGCTTTCATCATAGTCCTTCTCATCATCGCACCACTTTCACTGACTGCTTACATGGTTCCATGGATTACAACACCCTCTCTAGAGCCTTTGACATGTCTTGCTCATCATCTGAAGTCATCTCCTCCATTGATGAAAACCCCAAGAAGCCTGGTGCAGGAGACTCAGCAGGGATCAGTGGGAACCAGTCAACACCCAATTCATCGGTCTCCTCCTCGTCCAATGAAGCTGAGGCACTCATAGAAGAAGACTCAACCAAAAGCCAGAAGAAAGATAAGCAACCAAAAGGGTGCGAAGAAGGAGAAGAAAAGCCTAAGAAAGAGTAGGTTTAATTACTCTATTCTTCTTTTGCCCCTATTTCCTTTTTATTTCCGATAGATCAATGGAGGGTGAGAAGGTTTTTTCCAGTACACTTTCTCTTTTTCTTCCTTTCAACACACGAATAGGATCTGATTATCATCTAATTAATTAATATATCTTATTTTCTAGATGTAAATAGAATTTTTGAATTTCTTCTCTCAATTACTATTTACTAATGCAATCATATCATGCCCATATATCATTCCGTGTCTTTTCAGTTGTTTATGACTGTTAGTGTCTCTTATGAAATGAATTTGGTCAATCAATCTTGTCTATTCTATACTTTCTTATACTATATATATAGTGCCGTACGTGAATGCTAGACATTATCATGTAGGTTTTGTGTATAAAATGGAGAAGTAGTGTGGAACAATCATAGGAACTTAACCCTAAAATAATTGCTATAGGTTTGGTGTGTTACATGAGCCACACACATATATGTTGCGGTGAATTTGACTGATATTTTGGAGCGTTTCAGGAACAAGTCTAAAAAGAAAGAGAAAAAGGCAAGAGAGCCTCGTTTTGCCTTCTTGACTAAAAGTGAGATCGATAACCTTGAAGATGGATACAGATGGAGAAAATATGGACAGAAAGCAGTCAAGAATAGTCCCTACCCAAGGTTCATTATTTTCCAATTTTGAAATTTCTTATATCTACATAACGTTTCAGAGCAAAAATGATGAGGCCTTGTTTTTTGTATGGCTGAAAAAAATTATTAAGGGTCGTGGAATTTGTGCGCCGAAATCATCATATATGCATTGACACACAAAGTATTTTGTTTGGTTATTATTGTCATCGATGTAATGATTCATATCTTGTCATATATTAAAGCTTCGCAACGGCTTGTTTCTCGTTATCTACTAACATACAGTGAAAATGATCACAATATTATTAGTTCATGGCAATTATGTCTCATCAATTACACATGTCACGTATGAATATTGAATCTGACAAGAGTCTTTATTTGTCATGCAGGAGCTACTATAGGTGCACCAGTCAGAAGTGCAGTGTAAAGAAAAGGGTGGAAAGATCATTCCAAGATCCATCAGTGGTGATCACAACATATGAAGGGCAACACAACCATCACTGTCCAGCAACACTAAGGGGCAGTGCAGCCAGCATGTTGTCAGCACCTCCCTTTTTTGGTTCCTCTTATATGGGCTCAAGCTTACCCCAAGATTTTCTTGCTCAGTTTCTTCCAAGTTATAGCCAAAACGATCACCCAAATCCAATGTTCCACCAAAACCTTTCCCATAATCTCCATCTCCAGCAGCAACAACATCAACAACACCAACACCAGCACCAGTTCCAACTACCTCGTGACTATGGTTTGTTGCAAGACCTACTGCCATCATCATTCCCAGCCAAACAAGAGCCATGAACTTACTGAAGAAAACTTGGTGCATGTTTTGATTTATTTATTTTAGAAAAAAAATACTAGTTTTATATTTCAATACTGGAAAAATTAATATGTTTTAAACTTATCCGTTATTAAAATTTACTATCATTAAACTTGATATTTTTTTTAAGAAAAGCCATTATTTTTTCAAGATAAACAAAATCAAACATGCACTAACCAAATTCTATTAACAAATGGTGGAGTTGCAGTGTATATCCACGTACACTGTCTATATATTTATGCAGTAAGTAGTGGGTTCTTTTTGCTTGATTATCTCCTCTCTTTAAGTCATGTATGAAGAATATTTGTATGGAAATGGAAGACAGGCCTATATATGGTAGTTGCTGGGGATCTAATTAAGAGCATTAAATGAGTACTTTGGAATTACTGCAGATGACATTGATCTTGATTATTCTTAAATGCATATATAGTTTGGTAAATTTTGTCAAAAGTGTCAGAGATGGACGGTGCGTTTTCCATTTGAGTACTTTGCAAGTTGCAAATATAGAGGAGGATTGAAATGTATGAATTATCATTGTCAGTGAAAGGTATTGACAGGAGTAGGTGATGGTTTCTTGGATCACTAACACAGTTAAAAGGGTGGTCAAGAAGAGTATGGTGCTATAGAGTACCAGAAACGGAAGGTTAATAACACGATGGCAACTTAGCTATTCATTAGTTCCTATTTTTATGCTCCTAATTTTTTGTATTAATTGGTATATATATGTCAAACATTTTGCAGTTCTTATATTCAAATGATGGGAGAATTAATCAAGAACATGTATATGAGTAAGGTTGTTTGAAGGGGAACCGTGTGTGTGTATATATATATATATACATATATATTGCGGCGTTTGAGTTATAGTGTATGTGCTTGCGTGTGTAACTATACTTTTTGTAGTGGACAAATACCTAACTTCTAAGATTGATGTGATCTTAAGGTACTAATGTTACTTGTCCTTCTTTTTTTTTTGTTTTGATGTGAAACGAAATGAAAGAATCAACATAGCTCCAGATGATTCAAATGCAAGCTGAAATTAGCTATGAATGTCTTTGAGAAGAATAAAGAAATTGTTAGAGAATAAGTCCTTTTTAAGAAAAAAAAAAAGTGAGTGATATCACATATAGCACTCTTGCTTTTATCAGATTCATGGGATTTAAAGATAGAAAGGATAGGAAAATGAAATTGAAGTTTTATTTCGTCATTCGTAATTTCCCTCAAAGAAACTATTTTTACTCTAAAATTTGGGTGAAAGTGTGAACTGTTTATACTCAAATATTTTATACTGTTTCATTCCTTTACAATGCTACTTGCAAACAAGGGTCTGCTCTCCTATTAATGAACATTTCAAAATAATATATGTCGTGTTATATGAACACTTTTACATTATACAAATTTTGTAATATCCTAATAATTAGATAATTTATAATATTTTGTTTTTCTCCCTCTCTCTTCGAAATATATATATATATATATATATATATGTGTGTGTGTTTTTTTATATTAATTATTTTTGTAATGTGTCATGTATTATTATATAATATAATTTATAAAACTCATGGGGTCTCTATATTTGTGTTGCATTGTATTTTTTGTTTGTGTTCTGTGTGTACTTGGTAGTTTGTAGGTTATATACTTCTATTATCATGTTTTTTTATTTATTTCAAATATGGTGATATCTCTTTGACTTAAAGTTCGGAATATTAATGTTATATGTGGAAATTGAAACTTTTTTCCTTAACCGGAAAATAGGCTAAAATATAATTATTAAAGGAGAAAAATATATTTAAACTACTTTTGTCCTAGACTTCTAAAAGATGATGTGGAATTATCATTACAAGAAAATCATGAAATAAAAACTAATTTTTAGAGATTAAAATAATTAGTTGCAATAGTAACTAAATTAAAAACCATTTTAGAAACTAAAAAAAAATTTGGTTTTCAAAATTAGTTTTAAATAGTTTTTAAATTGGTATCTAATTAACAACCAAAGTTTTAAAGACCAAATTTATAAACTAAATAATTAGTAGTTAAAACCTTGGTTGCTAATTAGATACCAATTTAAAACTATTCAACAATAATATAATTTCATTGCAATGAGAGTAAGATTTTGTAATTGAAACATTGTTTGAGATGATGTATATCTTTAAAAAAATATTAATTGTGAATACCATAGAATAATGGAGTTAAAAATTAATGTAGTAAGTGGCTAGTTTGGGAAATTAAAACTTAGTTAAGTGTGCGTTCATGATGTCACATTTACATATTAAATTTTAAATCGGTATAAACATACATCCATTTATTTATTTTTCTTTTCTTTTCACTCTTTCCAATTCTCGCAACACTTATGGCTTTTATCCATTCTATATATACTTATTTATACAATTAGTATATGTGGTGGGTAATTGATTTTTTTCATGTTCATCATAAACAATTAGTTATCGTGTGCCAATTTCATAACTAATATGTATAATATTTAATTGAATTTATAAACCGATTGAAGTAAATTTGTTAAGCGTAATTAGTATTGCGTTTGAACACTGATTCAGAGTACACTTTTTCTGTTTATATTACTCATACATTTATAAAAAAACATGTCTCATAAAAAAGTATATTACGGTAGAAAGTAAAAAAAGTGAACAATTTTATCTCCCAACTATTTAGTACAATCAGAAAAGCCAAAGACAACAGATAGTGCAGGGAGCACGCATTATGGATCAATAATTTGATTATGCAAACATAATGAGAAGATCTTCTTCACACAACTGAACCCGATTTTGTTAGCAAAGGATCCTTGGTTAGCTTTGAAACTTCCTTAAAAAAGAGGAAAACAATAAACCCCTAATTTAAAATTGGTAGTTAAAACTTAGGTAGTTAATTAGATATTAATTTAGAAACTATTTATCAATAATAAAAAGTAATTTAGATACCAATATTTTTCTAGTTTTTAAAATAATATTTAATTTTGTCAATATAGCAACTAATTATTTTTTGTCTTTAAAATTGGTTTCTATTTAATGATTTTCTGTATTGGTAGTAATAATTTTTTTTAATAAATTCTTCCACTTAAAAAGAATATATGTTATTGATAAATCATACATACTATCACTACAAGAAAATCATTAAATATCAATTAAATTTATAGACAAAAAATAATTAGTCACTATATTGACTAGATTAGGTACTAGTTTAGAGATTAAAAAATTATTCATATCTAAAAGTGGTTTCTATTATTAATAAAACTTTATAAAATGATTTCTAAATTGATATCTAAATTAGCTACCTAGGTTTTAGCTACTAATATTTTATATTATAAATTAATCTCTAAAATAATAATAGAGACTAATTTAGAATATAAAGTAGTAAGTAGCTAAAACTTGTTAGCTAATGGCTTGATACAAATTTAGAAACTAATTTATAATTTTTTTAATATAAAAACTACTTTAGATACCGATAATTTTTTAATTTATAAAATGATCTCTAATTTAGTCAAATAAAAACCCCTGCGCACATCTTTCCTCCACGTGCGCAAGCAATCGGTTGCCTCCGCCTCCGAACGCCAGCAACATCTTCGGCAACACCTCCACTACACACCAACAACTCCACTATAGAAAGTTAGTATTTTAAATTTTTTAATTAATTTTATTATAAATATTTGCATGTATGTGTTAATTAGTTAATAGTTTAGGGTTTGTGGTAACTTCATTTAGTACATACTTGATGGAGGAGTGATAGATTTAGAGTTGTCAAAAATTAGCATGAAAAAACTTCAAACGGTAATAAGTTTAGATAGATAAGTCGGATGGAAACGCGTAAAAAATGAAAGTTATTTGAAAGGAGGTAATGAATCACATGACCAATAGTTGAAGGGGATTAGGATGGACCAAAATTTAAAAAATCCACCATTTACTATTATTTTTTATTAGTTTTAAGTATTATTTTTAAGATATTTTAAGGTTTTAGTTCCCACACTTTCATTTGTCAAAAAATTCTGAAAATTTGTACGATGTTTCCTAATATAAATTAGAGATTTATCAAACTATTATGAATATATTGCATTCACAAATTTATTACTCATACATTGCATAATGTGTGTTCTAACATGAAATCTTATTATTTTAGTGTTTGTTCTAGATATAACATGTTGAGAAGGAGGGGAAGTGCAAACGCAAAAAAAATCACTTAGATGCACCTTAAGATATTTAAAGTATATTTGTTCACTCACTTTAATGTGTCTTATTCATTCATTTAATAACATTTATTTTTTACTTGCAATGTAATAAGCAATTTGAAAATTGTGAGTGTGGTTACTATGTGATGCAGTGGATATTAACTATTGTAAGAGCTTAAATTGATAGAGGTTAGGATCAGGTAATACCTCAATACAAAAATACTTTAAAATTTGGGGTTTATTATTCATGCACTAATTAAAAAAAAGAATTCAAATGTCATATTTTTCCAATGACCTACAGTCGCTAGATTCGGAAGCATTAGAATATGTAAAGACAACATAGTCAAAATATTTTGTAATCATGTATAACACTTTAGGATAGATAGATGAATTATTAGAATAACATAGAACTTTTTCATATATTTGTAAAACTTTTTGTAGAATGCTATATGTACTAATTTACTGTATGTAGGCTTTCATATTTAAATTATGATATTACATGCATTATTGTTCTGAAAATTTGATATTTATGCATGATTAAAGTATATATATAATAATAAAACATTTTTTTTAAATACCCTAATAACGACGGTTCCATCTAGAATCGTCTTTAAAAATATGTTTTTTTAGCCAACAAGCATTTATAACGACGGTTCCAGTGGGATCTTTAAAAGTACATTTTTTTCATTGTTTATTTTGGAAAAATAACGACATTGTTTTACACGTGTCGTTAATGTGATTTTATAACCATGGTTCTAAAATCGTCATTATAAACAATTAATTTATAACAACAACCAAAATAACGACGGTTCCCGAAATGACGATTCTCATACCATTTTTATATGACATTTTTAATCGTCGTTAAAACATTGTTCTGCACTAGTGAATATTATTGAAGATTCTAATGCTCATAATCTTATTTATTTATTTTGTACTTAAAAGTTAAATATGCTTGTTTTGATTTTCTATAACTATTTAAAAGATTTCAAAAGATGCACTCTAAAATTAAAAGGATATTTTATTTAAACAAATAACTGTCACTACAAGAAATTCATTAAATAGCAATCAAAATTATAGACTATTTTAGATACTAAAAAATTATTTGTATCTAAAATGGTTTCTATTATTAATAAAATTTTATAGAATGATTTCTAAATTGGTATTTAAATTAGCTACTAGGATCTTAACTACTAATATTTTAGATTCTAAATTTGTTTCAATTAATCTTTTAGATACTAATTTAGAATTTAAAATATTAATAACTAAGACCTTTGTAGCTAATAGTTAGATACCAATTTAAAAATCTTTATAATTTTTTATTAATAATAGAAATTACTTTAGATAATAATAATTTTTTTTGTCTCTAAAATTGTCTTTAATTTAGTTTAATAATAACTAATTATTTTGATCTATAAAATTAGTTGCTATTCGATGATTTTCTTGTGGTGTGTACCTCTCTTAGTTCAATTTTCTGTTTAATAATACTAAATATTTTGTGCTAATTTACCTTTAGACTCCAAATTCTTAATAAAATGTTGATTATTGAAAATTGTCACTAGTTAAAAAGTCAAAGCAGGTGAAGCTAATAGGGCTGACTAGTTTAGGGCTGCTTCAATGTTCAAAACATTTATATATATATATATATATATATATATATATATATATATAATCACTAAATAAAAAGATAAATCTACTGCTAATTAAATTTTTTAAAAAATTAAATAATTTGCCTCTACACTTGCACAAACTTATTTCATTTGGATAAGTGATGACTTTGAGGAAACGAGGGAAAACAGTAATTGTTAAAAAATTCTAATTGACCAGAAGACAAATAAAAAGTGACAAAACTTGTTTTCTTTTTTTATGTTGAAAGAAGATCACAAAAGTTTTGTAGATGGCAGAAGTCCAAATCATAATTGCCATAAAATCGGTTTACCATAATTAACGGAAGTAATTAAAAAACTGTTTACCATCCAAATTCCAAACTGTCTTAATTAATTTCATGAATGAATCATTGAGTGCCTCCATTATTGTTTCATTGTTTCCGCTGCCCCCATATTCTCTCCACATAACTTTATCCCTTAACACTTTCTTTCTCTCCGTAGTGTTTTTTTATATCAACAAACAATCAAATAAATCAAATTACAATATTCCAACTCCTAAAAAAACTTTAGGCTATGTCTCCTGTACGTGATTTTAGTTTATTCTAATTTTATCAATCATTCACTCTGAAGTTACGTAGCATAGACACGGACATGGATACTGATACGATATGGACACGGATACAGAAATACGTATAATATTTAAAATGTAGGACACGGCGACACGGATCTACATATTATATAATTATAAATTATATAAATTGACAATAAAGATTTATCTGTACAAGTATGTTTTGGATTTTCTTTGAAACAGAAATATGTTTTTCATGATTGGTTCAAAAAGATTTGTTTTTTACTTTTATAATCATAATAAAAGTTTATACAATAAATTTGAGTTTTTAAAAAATTAATGTATTTTTCTTTTTTAAAATTGTGTTAAAATCGCGTTAGAATTGTCAAAAATCTAACAAATATTTTTTGAATTAGACACTTCATGAATACGTGTTTTACAAGTGTCATACGTATCCGATACGTGTATCCGACACCGACACGCCATTTAAAATAAGTGTCTGAGCTTCAAATCTCTATAGCTAAATTACATTAATTATTCCACCATTTCCCTTTTTAAAATGTCTACACTAATTTTTTTTATGGGATAGTAATGATTTGATAAATAACACTTATTAATTTCTCTTAATCTACATAAAAATCTTAAATTTTGGTCATTATTCAGCAGAAGTGTTAGGTAACTTAAAATAAAGGGGGAAAACATTATTACGTGTATCATTGTTAATTAATAAGCTAATTAGTTTGTTTGTTATTATATTTATTGTTAATTAATAAGCTAATGGGTTTAAGGGCTCTTTCTGAGTTTCTAATATATAGGTTCATAAGGATTTATTGAGATCTTTTTGGTGGTTGAAACATGTTTTGTTGAGTTACTAGAGTAACTTCTTTGTAATAGAATTGAACTATTCTTTAAATATTTCCATTATTTTTTTTATGGGAGATGAAAAAAATGGTTCTTATAAACACATAACTCTCAATCATTAATAATTAATTAAAAGTTATAAATCTCGTTTTTGAGATCTTGCATATTTCTGAAGCCAAGAGTCTGAAAACATAAGACTTGCAATGATCTCTTCGGAAACGAAGTTGATACAGAAACATGAGATAATCCAAGCATTGAGAAGCCAAGATCAAAATCATCTGCCTCGGAGAAAGAACCATCAATGAGCCCTAGTTTGTAAAGAGTGGACAAACAACTGAGACTAGCTAGAAGAAAAAAATGACTAGGAAAATTTACTGTCTAAATTTTTGGATTCATGAGAACAGAAAATAAATAATCAGTTGACATGAAATAAGGATTGTGAAAAGGATTTGTCAAAATTATGATCAGTGGACGTAGAATTAGACATACAAATTTAGCTTACACTATGAAGTTAGTGTTCTGACATCATTTTTCTTTACCATGTTCCCCAATGCCACGAACAATACAATTCATTGATGTTGAAAAGATTGTGTGGCTAGGTATATAATGAAGCACAACTTGCCCAACTTGTCTGCATTATCAGTCCTTCATTTGTCTACATTCGGATACAAACAAATAAAGTTGTTAGCCAATAAAAGTTTGAGTGATATGCAAGCCATCTCTATATATAATAAACAAAATCTTTCTTTAATGTAGGACAGTAAAAACTGATCATGTTTTAATCTTTTATCATAAATCTATGTATAAAATTAAGAGTAGATCAAATAATTTTCTTAAAACATAGCTTATTTCAAATTGTGTAGTAGCTTCTGTGCCATAAACTAGATATGGACATGATTTTGTGTATGGATATGTGTTTCCAAACACGCATGAAATACTGCATTCATGTAGCAAGAGAGAAGATGCTGGAGAAGTTTTGAAGCAACAAAAACAATCTCACAATCTTTCTTTTCAATCTGAATCGATTTTGTGGTTAAAAAGTGACATATACTTGGAGGTGTTCCTTCTAGAAATGGATACTTGTGTTGTTTTACTAGCAAATTCCAATCTCAAAGCAATGACCTAAAATGGTAATAGTTGCCATCTGATTCCCTACAAAATGTGGCTTGAACTGCTAAATGTTAAGACCATGTTTGGAAATCTGTTGGTGAGTGGTGAATATATGTTGATGGTAGAATTCCTTTGCACCAATTTCCAAACACACGGCTCAAAAACATATATTTAATTCAAAATGAGTAAACAAAGTTTCATAATTATGAAGCAGTTATTGAAAAAAATTATCAATGAATATGTAATTTTTCTCTTTCTCGCTGGTTTCCAGATACCAGAAGAAGTACAGTTTCATAAATTAGGACTTCTTTAAACTAATATGAAAAATAATTCTTCTATAAAGTAGTTTATTATACTTTCATATTTTACTTTTTAAAATGTGTTTATGAAGAAACCTGATTAAATAGATAGAAAAAATAAGTGTAAGTTTTTTAACAGTAAAAGAGTGATATTTGAAATAGGTGCTGTAAAAAACACGTTTGTAAAGGGAAGGAAGTAGAAGTCAAAAGCTGTGGCAATATGGGCCAAGTTGCCCCATTCCCCATGGAGCATGTAAAGTGATAGCAGAGAAAGATTGCCATTGATTATTGATGGAAGCAAGAACCCTAGATGCTAGAGAAGCTGTCCCTGAAAATAGGTCTACTTTATCAGGATAATGAATTATTATGTATTCCACTTTCACCGTTTGAAGCCTTCAACTTGAATCATTTCTTTGACTGTCTGCCCAATAAGTGCTTCCTCAAGAAACTCCAATCTATGCATTCTTTTTCCCTTTGGGTGAAATGAGAGAATCAATGAGCCTTCAAATAACAAATCAAAGTTAAAAAGTTTTCCCTTTCTCCTAGTTTCACTAACATCCACTGTACAAATTTTACAATTTAATCTATTTGTGAAAGACAAGATTCCTTGGTCACACCAGCATCAATGGGACAAAAATTCTGCTGAAGAGAATCAAAAGGAAATCATAACTAGCTTAGCCATTCACAATTTTAGTGCATGAACCAACAATGCAAAAGTGAAGAAAGCAACTACTTTTACATCTTATTCATATTGGGTACTGTGCCATTCGGTGGTGGCATCTTCAAATCAAAACTTGACTGTTAGAAATGAAACAATCTAAGGAAATGAAGCAATCTGAGTGCCCTTTTCTTGTTAGATCTTTTGTGCAAGTTGGGATTTGAACCACATGTAGGGCATTGCTTTCCCTACACGTATAAGCACTTCTGTTGACTGTAGAATAAGGAATCAGATTGTAGACAAAATAGCACAATTAAGTCAGAATGCTGCTGCATAAGAACATTCAACTATTTAAAAACCTAAAATAACTGTTGAGAAATTGTATATATTTCCTTTAACACTTGCATCACTTGAAAACAAAGTATAATATTTTTTAAAATTAACAAGGTTAATATAATGCATAAAGATGTATAATATTTTTCGAACACAAATAATATGGAGAGAAAAAAATAATAATTTCACAAAAAAAAATAGTTATTATAATTTAGTCTACTTTTTTTTAGCAAAGCTCCTTAAAAAATAAAGTCTCTGAAGTTAAGAACAAGTTATTTAAGAAAAAATTATTCTTACACGAAAGTTCTACACCACTTTGCAGAAAATCACTGGTACAATATTACTGAATACTATCTTTCACCAAAACATAATGGTTTTTTTACCACTGCAAGAATATTTTGTTAGAATGAAGATATACATATCCATACATTAAATGATGATTATTGAGTCTAATGGTGAAATAGAATCAAAACTTATTTTTTTTATCTAAAAATACCAATGAAGTGATTCAAGATGCTTGAAAAATATATTATCACCTGATTAATGTTTTATTGAAGGTAAAAGCAAAATGACAAGGAAAATGAAGGCAAATATTCGTGTTTTTTTCACTGTAGCCACTCTCCAGCATGCGACCATGTCAAGGGAGTTAAAATAAAATAAATGAAGAATGATGTAAGAAGACAGACCCCACATACAACTGTACAACACTAACACTCACCACCTATATTCATTCAATCCTCTTTGTAAGGCTAGTGTATCATATCTTCAATGGCAACCTTCAATAAAACAAAAAACAAAACCTTCAAAATTTTCTAGGGGGCACATAGTTGGAGATGTGTGGTATAGATAAGTTACTATAACGTGTACAACAGGAATTGTACATGCAAGCTAAGTCATGGGGCTGCCAATTCCTATCCTTGAGTTTTTTCAGCATGCCCCATCTTTTCAGCATCAGATGAACCAGAAATATCCTTCACAGGTTCAATTTCCATGCTCACAGTGCCACTCTTTCTGTTTCTTCTATCCTGAAAGTGATTGTATCCATCTTAAGTTTTGATGTTTTGTCAACATATATACTTCAACATTCCAGATATAAGCACCAAAAAACTTGCATTAAAAAAAGGGCCAAGTATGCAGAATGGTATTTCCCTTGATAAAGTCCTCCAGAGAAAAATTATTAGATTTAGTCCTTGTAAATTTTAAAATTTTTGAAAATTGTCCTTGTCACCATTTATTGATGATGAAACGTGCATATAAATATGTCACATTTCATGTCTTCTCAGAGTAATCATTAACGTTATGCTTATGCCCATCACAGCTACATATGATGACAAAGACCTCTTGAAAAGATTTTAAATTTACAAGAATCATAAATATTTTTCTACAAGGGCTAAAACCAAAATTGACTAAAAACATATTTTACCCCTAACCAAGAGTTTTCATTCAATATTGTATTCCTTTTAGTTGGTGGTAGGATAAGCAACACATGTGGGAAGGAAATAATGTTAAGGATGATGCAGACAAGGTCAAAAGGTAGCAAAAATGTGATAAAAGAAAACACTGAGACTCAACTCAACTCAACAGAAGTTATATGAAATGACAAAGCATCGAAGGGAACCTCTCGGTATGGATATTCATCAGCTTCAAGCATCCTCACAACTTGACTCATTTTGGGCCTCTTGTCAGCATCAGGATCAATACACCTAAGTGCAACCAAAAGAGTGCGCTTCAAAGCACGCAGCGGTGGTTTAACTTGAAGGTTTGAGTCCACTACTTCTTCAGCCCTCCTTGTCCCTACCATCATTTTGAGCCATTCAACTAGATTAACCTGTCACAAATGAGCATGAACAATATCTAATCACAATTAAGAATCACTTCCAGTTGAAAGCATGGTTAGAACTAGCAAGCTGGCAGAGGTGACAAGGATTAGACACCTCATTGGCAGGACGTGCATAGTCTACAGGGTCCCTTCCAGTAACTGCTTCCAGCAAGAGGACACCAAAGCTGTAAATGTCACTCTTCTCATTTAACAAACCACTGTTAGCATATTCTGGTGCCACATAACTGTAATCGACAACAGAAGTGAGTTTCAATAGTATAAATGCTGTAAGTATTAAATAAGGGGTAATGAATTTTTCGGTATACCCAAACGTTCCCATTACTCTTGTCGTTATGTGACTTTCTCCTGAATCCAAAAGTTTGGCCAAGCCAAAATCAGAAACCTTTGCATTGAATTCATCATCAATCAATATGTTGCTAGACTTTATATCCCGATGAATAACTTTTGGTTCTATTGCTTCATGTAAATAAGCAAGCCTGCCACCAGTGACAGTATAATAGAGGGGTTTATCAGCATGACAAGGTCCACTGTTGAAACTTCCACAAACATAGACTTGTAACTAAGTAAAATTAAAACTACAGTAGCTCACATATCCACTAAGACTTTGTTTGAACTCATTGAAGGAATGGAATCCATTCCATCCAAAACTCCTCCTTAACGTTTTTCTAATTCAATTTCATTTCTTCCAAAAATACTTTAACAATGCAATGGCATTTCCTCTCCATTCCAACCATCAATAGATATCCAAATATAGCCAAAGATTAGAGAGTTTACTAAGTGGCCCCATGGACAGCCAGCTCTTATTGTTGCTCAATCTAAAAACCTAATGAGCTTAGATATTTCAATATGCTGAAATAGCATAATATTATCAAGGAACAGATAACAGACCATTAAATATATTTTGTCATGCTCAAAATACAAATAGTAACATAGCATTAATTCAAGGAACAGAGTATTTTTATAATAACCAGGTAAGTTGGCACAGACTATACATATGATTATCATGGCCTATGTTTTTAAATTGCACACTGAACTTACGCTTTGGCAGTGCCAAGTATAACTTTCAAGCGGGCCTCCCAAGTAAGTGTCCCATGCTGGTGCATGTCTCCATGTAACCACTGTTCTAAGTTACCATTGTTCACATATTCATACACAAGCAGCCTGAATATCAATTGGGAAGTACATTCATTATAACACATAAAGAGACATAACATGGAGAAAAGCTTCAGTTCAGATTTTGGACCACGGAGGAGAACATAACTATCACAAACCCAAGAAAAAAATTTACCTATGAACTCCCTCTACACAATATCCAAGAAGGCGTACAAGATGCTTATGTCTAACATGTCCTATAGCCTCCACTTCAACCCTGAATTCTTTCTCAGCTTGTCCCCTGCGAATTCAATGTAGAAATCAATTACACAACAAGTACATGTAGTGTCAGAAAAAAATTAAAGTGTACATCAATGATCAATAAATATCCTTACAAGTTATTAAGAAGCTTCTTCACTGCCACCTCAATTCCATTAATCAGTCTTCCCTTGTAAACAATCCCATATCCACCCTCACCAATAATGTTCTCCGTTGAGAATCGTTTGGTTGCCATTTCCAGATCTCTAAGTGTAAACCAGTGGCCCCACCCAAGATGAGAAAATTCTGGCAAGCCAACTAATGGAGAGGCAGTGGCCAACCCTCCATGTGACAATGTAGATTGTTTCTTAACATTCCCAGAGCTTCCTTCTTCTGCGGACATTGAACTAAATCCTCTCTCATGATGATAAATTGAGCTGCACTGACTGATATTATCAGGATCTCCAGATTTTCTGTTACCCAAATGAACTGATACATTATCTGAATTCTTATCACTTATCTTGTTATGAACAGGCGTAAGCACATTTTCTTGTTGGACATGAGAACTCAAAACCCCAACCTTGTCAACGTCGATATCTTTGGAGATATTTGGTATTTGGGATATAGAATACTTGTCCAAAGATCTCCTAGACTTTCTCCGAAACATCACCCATATCGATAATATACAAAGAATAAGCACTATAAATGCACCAACACCTACCCCAATCAAAACCCATCGTCTCAACCCCAAAAATGGTGTCTTCTTTGTCAATTCCCCTTTCAAAGAACTGTTGGATGACATAACTGGTTGCACCGAGTCAATCAGTAGCGTCCCCACAAGTTCTTCAGCTGGTAGAACCAAGACATTCCCACCCAACTACAGGATTCAAGGTAAGTATTCCATTCCCCTTACTCAATGCTTTGAAACACACATCTGAACATTCCAATTTACAACCAACATTTCAGGTCTTGAAACAATGCCATAAACAAAAAGCCAGTTTCAACAAATCACTAACAGCATGTTAATCACGATTTGAGATAATCTCGGACAACAAAGTTTCCAGTAAGCTAAATTTGACGATCGCAAACTCATCTCAGGCTTTATTGGCAGGCAGTGGCATACAAAAAAAAAGACAGAATCCAATTATTACAAGAAGCATACGTAATTCAGCAGTTTCAAAACCAATATTAGAAAGACATATTGAGTGATTTCACAGTTCATTGGGAAAACAAAATAACCGGTTGAATGTTGGTTCTCAACACAATTTCTAATTAAAAGAAAAGGAAACCAGGAAAGCATCACTTATGATCCAAGCAAACAAAAGAGAAAGTGAAATGTATATTATCCAAAAAGTGGTTAAGAAAGACAAAGCATTTACCTTTGTAGTGATCCAAGGTAGCTAGACTCCTGAATCTTCTACCCAAAGAAGCAACAGGTTTCACACCTCATTTTGAACTGACAAGAGACTCAATGTGCAAAAAATGCCTGTGGCTGAGCAACACACATACCCTACAGCAGAATCCAGATGCAGCAAAACATGAAGTGGCACACTAATAGGTAACAAGTGGGGCCATACTTGAACAAAAAAAAAGACTGTGGTAAGATATTAAGAAGACAAAGTGGAAGGGGATGGCAGACAAAAATATTATTTTGATAGGAAAAATGGAGAGTGAGAGAGAGTGGGTGGATATTGGTACTAATTTTAGAGAGGAGAAAGAGTAAATGCAGTAAAGTGGTTGGTGGGTGTTGTGTCTGAGGGCAGAACCAGAACAAGCTGGAAAGGAAACTTGGTTTGTAATGAAGGAAAGCAGAGGGAGAGAGAGAAACAGTAAAGGGAAAGCAATTGTGAAATGAATAGGTATGTATGACACTGTTTATTGATTGCTGGAAGAAAGAAAATAAGAAAAGAAAAATTGTAATGAGTAATCAAGAAAGGTAAAGTAAAGTGAAGAGAGAGAAGGGTCAACCTCAATCCAACATAACAGAGGGAGCTAACCTAAGCACCAAATCTAGGCTTCCTCTGATGTCATGTCTGCTCACCAAACTGTCCTATTTATGTGAAAAGGAAAAATCTTACGCAAATCTTGAAACTTGGCTTGGCACCATGCTACTATGCTTCCCCTTCACATGCCAATTCAATTTGCTTTGGGTTTTGGTTTTTGGACATATCCCTAAGATTATAATTCTCTGTTATCAACAGATGGAATGAAAAAATCTAAGTAATAGTTTTTAAATTCTTCAATGCTTTAAATGAGTATGTGAATTTGTAGTGTTTGTACTTGGTATGTTCTACCCCAGATCAATTAGCTTTATATTATGAATGAAAAATGCATAATTTCTCAAACTCAAATTTAGTTAAGTTAAGAAGATGAAGATCTTCCACTTTTTTCCCCATTACAACTCAAATTGTGACTTTCATTTGATAAAAAAAAAGTCTTTTTTTGCTATGAAAACCAATAGCATATATAACATATTATGATAAAAAAAAGTGAATTCCTTACCAGCAATAGCCCCATATAAAATTTGGGTGAATATGATGAGAGAAGTGACTAAGCTAAATGTTCAGAACTCTCCTGAGAGAAAATGACAAGGTCAAGTAAAGAATTAAGCATTTTCTGAGTATGATTATGGGTTTTGAGGGCAAAAAAAGCCACCAATGGAGGAAGAAATAGATACTTTGATTCCAAGCATACTTTTTATTAAAGATAATCCAGACAAAACCTTTGCACTTTTCCACCCCTTTTCAAAATAATAATTACTATTTTTGTATTTTATATTATTACATTAGTTTAAAATTACTATCGGTTCAAACTGTTTTTAAAGTATTATTTTATATCCACATTTAAAAGTTCTTATTTATATGGTTACATTTTTATTTTATTTTAGTGTACTCAACTCTTGTATATTGGTATGCAGCATTTGAATCATTACTTCATGAAGTCTAAATTCGCAGGGAACAGCTTTTTTATACTAATATTTATAGTTAACAAATATAAAATATTGAAATGTATAAAGTACAATTTTATTAAATATCATACTTTCACAAAGATGAGAGTAATTGTTCTCTTGTGATGACGGGAATGAAGAGGTTCTAAAATTAACAATGAGAATTGAAAGAGTTCTTGTTCCTCCACCTCCATCATTTCTTTAGTCACTTCCATAAATTTTATAATTCTTAAAATTATTTTTGAGTAAAAAGATAAAAATAAAAGTAATATTTGATTATGTAACCAGAAGTAAAAAATTACCACTTCTAGATTACATAATTTAGAATCTATTTAATCATTAATAATATCGAATTATATAATATATAAAATTTATTTAAGAAAATAAACATTCCAAATTATATAATTTGGAAGTAAAAAATTACCACTTCCACATTATGTAATTTGGAAAGTTTATTTTCTTAAATAAGTTGTAGATTATGTAATCCGGTATTGTTAGTGGTTAAATAGGTTCTAAATTACGTAATTCAAAAGTTATAATTTTGACTTCTAGATTACATAATTCAGTAAGTTTATTTTTTTAAATAAGTTTGAATTACGTAATCCAGTATTGTGAGTTGTTAAATAGGTTATGGATTACGTAATTTGGAAGTGAAAATTTTTAACTTCTGGATTACGTAATTTGGAA
Organism: Phaseolus vulgaris; assembly: GCF_000499845.2. NCBI lineage: Eukaryota > Viridiplantae > Streptophyta > Magnoliopsida > Fabales > Fabaceae > Phaseolus > Phaseolus vulgaris. The sequence goes on from NC_023752.2 coordinate 53,586,058, forward strand.
GTGGTAATTTTTTACTTCTAGATTACGTAATCCGTAATTTAAAATATTGTTTTTATTTTTATATTTTTACTAAAGGATAATTTTGAAAATTTCAAATTTATGGAGGTGGCTGAAGAAGTAATAGAGGTGCAAGAAGAAGCAATCGAATTGAAAATATGTGTTATTCAATTGCTCTTTTTAACTCAAAGAAGTTGGACTGATAGCGGGCCGAACATGTAATAGGCCCAATCAATACTTTCCATTATTTACAATCTCTATTCGGCTTTTGCTTCCTTCAACCAATCAATTCTAAACTGCGCCCTAATAATATTTGAAATTTCAGAATTATCTTTTATTTTAAAATTGAAAATTCAGAATTAAAATATATATTTTGATGATAAAATCCGAAATAGATTTATTTCCTTATGTAATATGTGACTTCATTCATAATTCAAAACTGGTCATATATTACACTGGTTACTCGAGCAAACCGGTGTAATATAAGGACTTATCCACTGTACATTTTAAGCCACTATATTTCACCAGTTGGTTCAAGTAATCAGTATAATATGGGGCTACATATAACATCGATGACTTAACTGGTGTTATATGTAATTGACATTTTACAACGCTTACATCTACACGGATGGTAGGACCAGTTTAAAATGCCTCCTAGAACCGGTATAAAATGTCATTTCTGCACTAGTGATAGGATAATTTCAACTTTCATTATTCATATTTATTGAGTATCAACATTTAATAAATGTGAATCAAGTTATATGTTAAATAAATAAAAAAATACATAGTATCTTGAATGTAGTAAAGAGAAAGTGACACAATATATTCAACAAAATTATAATAGAAATTAATAAGCTCTAATATCATATGAAAAATCAATTTTAAATTTAGTTTATTCACAAAATCAATTTCATAAAGTGAAGTTTGACGAATATTATACACATGTTTATAAAATTTGATATCTATAATCAATTTGAAATTTTCAAAAAAAATTGATATTCGTATTTATTGAGTATCAACATTTAATAAATGTGAATCAAGTTATACATTAAATAAATAAAAAATACATAATAGTATCTTGAATGTAGTAAAGAGAAAGTGATACAATATATTCAACAAAATTATAATAGAAATTAAAATGTTCTAATATCATATGAAAAATAATATTAAATTTAATTTATTCACAAAATCAATTTCATAAAGTGAAGTTTGAAGAATATTATATATATATATATATATATATATATATATATATTTATAAAATTTGATATCTATAATCAATTTGAAATTTTCAAAAAATAAAAATAAAAATAGAATAATGATAATTTTCACTATAAGAAAATCATTAAATAGCAACCAAATTTAGAAACAAAAATTAATTAGTCACTATATTGATTAAATTATATATAATTTTAGAGACTAGAAAATTATTGGTATCTAAGTGATTTGTATTATTAATAAAAAATTATAAAATAGTTTCTATATTAGTATCTAAAAGACTAATGTTGATTTTTTTTCGACAAATGTACCGAATCAATTGTAATATAGTACTCTTTAAAGTACGAATGTCAAACCCACAGATAACAATTCTAATTAAGATATTATGTTATAAAACTCATTAAGTATAGAAAATAATTTTGAGAACATGTTCATAACCAAATTAAATATTTCACAAGTACCTCCGAGATTTAGGGTTTGATTCAACCAAAACCAAAACTAACTTATCAAATATAGATAATGATATTTGGGATTGAATTGCGTCTATCTCAATCATCTGTATTCTTGAATAATACAATATATAATACTCAAAACTACTTATTCTTTATGTTTAATTTAAAGTCATTCACCTTGATTCCTCACAGATGAAATTCATAAGATAATTTCTCAAACACTGATCCCTCAAATATTTAACAAATCATCCAGCTTTAGGAACAAAATTATGATGCAATCAATAACCTGGAATCTATTCCTAACATTACAAGTTATCAAGTATTTTCGTCTATTTCAGATCCTTAAAAGTACTTTCCAGTTAAATTTAAGGATCAAAATCAAGACTCCATTGATCAGATAGAATCAAGCAATAAGCATGAAACGAAAATACCAAGAACAAGTAAAAAAGAAAATATTATATATATATATATATATATATATATATATATATCACCAAGAATACATTTGATCAAAGTAGATTACATTCAATCCCAAGTTAGAAAGCACTTAGCCACTCATGACAGCTCCTCCAATCTTCATTCTTGATCTGGATTGCATAAGAAAAGCTGATCTGAGCAAGTTCTTCTCATAAGAAGAGAGGTTTTCTTCTCCTTCTCTCTAAAAATCACTTTTTTTTTCCACCGCCTTCTTTTTTCACTTTGTTCCAAAATTTATATATTGAACTTTAGCTCAAGTGAGCCAATTTAGCTTAAGCTAAATCTTTCGGTGCATTTTTAGCTTGAGCTAGCAATTCTAGCCCAAGCTAGATTAATATTGCACCTTTAATCAAATATGGACAGTTTTAGCTTGAACTAAATCTTCTAGCTTGAGCTAAATCTTCTAGCTTGAGCTAAATCTTCTCGTGATCTAATTAAGTGTTTGCTTTCTTTCTTTCAATGTTTCATATTCATATGCAATTTATACAAAAATTGAGATTAAATTTCTTCATTTGTTTCTTGGTTCAAAATATATAATCGGATTCAATAACTCTCAAATTAGGGTAATTTTCTTACATTAAGCAACAATTAAGTTCCAAAGTGTTCAATTTTTCTCAATCATAAAAACTACACATTGACACTTATCAACCAATATAGACTAATTTAGAATATAAAGTAGTTAGTAACTAAAACCTTAATAATTAATTGTTAGATACCAATTTAGAAACTACTTTATAAAATTTTATTAATAATAAAAACTACTTTAGAAACTAATAATTAATTTATAAAATGATATCTAATTTAGTCAAATATTAACCAGTTATTTTAATCTCTAATATTAATTTCTATTTTTTCTTGTTGCGTTATATATATATATATATGAATAATTTCCAACAATATACTTTTGAGAATTTTGAAATTTCATTACACAACTTTTTTTTCCCATCAAGTTATAAATTTTACCTTTCATTTTTAGATTAAAGTAATAACACTCACAAAGTACTAATTAATTAGCCTTAGCAAAAAAAAATTGTCTTTTCAAACACATAACATGTAATTAAATGTTGTTTAAGGTTTTGTTTGTTGATTAAAAGCAACACTTATAGGAATTTTTTAATTGAAACTCAAGTATTTTCTCCACTATTCACAAATTATAAGATTTTTATATTTTACACAACTAGGAGCAAAAACAACAATCATTATAACAAAATGGGATTTTATTAGTAGTCAAATTATGTTTATAGGTGCTTCAAACCATTACAAAACAATTGGTGGTTATAAAATTTGGAGTAATTATTTCATCACAAATCCATGCACATGTTATCGTCGAAATAACCTTTGGATGGAAGACTACAAACAATTTCTAGAAGAATATGTAATCATCACGAAGTAGAAGCATCGTTTAAAAAAAATTATCAAGTGTAAAAAACTTGTTGGTGGTCAATAAAATGTCACCAAATTATGTGTGAAGATTCCATAATATAAATGTTATTGGTACAATTTAGTTAAATTATAGACTAAAACACTTCCAAATTGATTTAATTAAAATTAATTATATAATTCAAACCAAATTAATATTATGTGTTGAAAAACTATATACTCAACTTTAACACATTAATAATAAGGAAATTTAAAACAAAACACTACAAATTAGTTTATTAAATATTATATTATTACAATAATAAATGTGCAATAAAATAATCATATAAAAAAAGTTAAATAACTTTGTAATACAATAATTAAAAATTAAAATTAATAATTAATGTAATGCAATATGTAATTTGATTTAGTTTTTATTTGTTTGCTCGATAACAAAAACAAACAGAGATAAACTATAAATATCTAGGTAGATCATCGGAAAATTAAAATTAAAATAGTCTTATCACGTCAACACGACATAAAATCGTGGAGAATTTGAAGTGTTTTTTTTTATCATATTTACATGAATAGATAGACAAATATAACTATAGTGTTTAAACTTGGATATATAAGACCTTCCCAAATGAGTTATAATCTATGAATATTATATTACAATTTTTATCTTTTTCTATACACATGTTTGAAGCGAAAAGAATAAGTTTAATTGCTATGTGAAATAAATGCAAGAAAATCTAATCTAAAAGGGGAAATAAGTGAGATGGAGATGAATTACATGAAGATGAATAAAAAGTGTTGTTTTTTTCATATACATGACTATAACCTTTTTAAAATAAGTCTAGAACTAATTTTGTTTTCCTATTTATGTACGTATTAAGAGATGTGATTGGAGGTTTTACAGAGATGCATGACGACTGCTACATATGATAAGAGAAACTAAAAACAACAATAATCACTGCTTGCATGGAGTATTACGATGCATGAGGCAAAGAAGGCCTTTTCATGGAAATTGAAAGTCTCCTCCAACACCTTGTCCATCGGCACCTTGGGGAGGATTAATGGCAACCCAAAGTAAAGAAAGTGTGATTGCAATCAGACCAGACCACACGAAGACGATGGTGGGTGTCTTTCCTCTTCTCCCCATCAACCCTTTTGCAAAAGGGTACAAATGAGCAAGCACCCAGAAACTGAAAAATGCTCCCCCGATAAACTTGCTCCATTGCGGGTTTGCACTGTAAATGGTTCTGGAAAATGCCACTGCAATGCCAATGATGTTCATCATAGCAATCACAATGGGTGGAACCATCAAGGAGCTCCACTTCACTATGTACAAATCCGCGTATATGTCTTCCTCGTCTTCCCCTCCTGACTTGGTCGTCAAAGTGAAGGAAATCTCAATCCCTGCCATCACCTTAAGGAGTCCTTGCACCACAGCAGCCAAGTGAGCACTGGTTCCTGATATGAGCCAAAACTGTTCGTTTCTCCACCACTGCTCTAACTCTACACCAGACCATTTAACCTCAAGAATGGCCAATGCCACCAAACAAACGGTGATGAGGAGCAGGTAGACTAAGAAGGCGATGCTGAGAGTTTGGACGATGAAGAATCCCGAGAATAGAGAGAGTGCGGGGAGGAAGCAATACACGACGAGGAAGAGGGAGGTGAAGGGGTAGATTCCAACGTTGAGGTATGCCAGACGCTGGAGAATCTTGAGGCGCTTGCTGGCAAGGAAAGCGTTGTTCTTGGAGAAGAAGATTTCCACTGAGCCTGTGGCCCATCTCAATACCTGGTGCAGTCGATCAGTGAGGTTAATTGGTGCTGATCCACGGAATGCATCTCGTTTTGTTATGCAGTACACTGAACGCCATCCACGGTTGTGCATGCGGTACCCTGTCACCACATCTTCTGTCACAGACCCGTAAATCCAACCCACTCTATCTCCCCATTCTGTCTTGTCCTCGTACCTGTTCGTACAACATGAATGATTAAATATCATGGTTTCATGGTTTCAAGGAAAAGAAAGCCAAAGTAGAAACAAGGTTTGTTTGAATGAGAAATATGTTACAAACCAGCAAGAAATGACGGATACGGCTTCTGCTACAGTAGTTGCATCAAGTGGTTCGCGAGGGATCCTAAGAACACCAGGTGGACGTCCATACTTGATGGCAGGGTGATCCGCCAAAGGACGACCTTGGAACTCTGCAACAGGTATGCTCTCAGACAACATGGTTGAATTACCAAATCGCTTAGGCAATAAGTTGACGTCAAGATTTGGATCAAACTCGCTAGCATCCATGGCGGGTGTTTCAGAGTCTTCACTCTTCTTAGCATCTTTCTTTTCCTCCACCTTGTCTACCATTGGAGGGTCAAATCCGTATAAAGCAAACCTCCTGAACATGCATCCGGTTCCCACATACACCGGACCTTGAACACCATCAAGGGCTCGCATGTTTCCGTCGAAGAACACGGTGTTGTGATTGGCATAACGATCCGAAGGGTCAATGCCTTCGAACCTCTGAGGGAACTGAATGTAGCATATGTCCTCGCCGCCTCTGTCCATCATGAAGCACATACCTTCCCGCACCGCCTTGCAATTGTAGATGTAATGGTCGCAGTCAAGGTTGAGAATAAATGGTCCGTTAGACAAAATTGCAGAAGCTCGAACTAATGCATTCATGGCACCAGCTTTCTTGTTGTGATCATAACCAGGTCGTTTCTCTCGAGAAACATATACAAACATTGGCAGCCTCGTATCCACTTCTTCAAAATCTATAATCTTTTCATCTGCAGTTCCCAACAGTGGATCTGGACTTGGTGGCTTTAACATCACCTATATCACATCACATGTGTGCAAGTTAAGCTATGAAATTATATGCAAATTACATGAGGTGGGTAGGTATGGTACCTGAAGTATTCCAGCATGATCACCTTTGGAATGTTCACTAGAAGGACTTGCCCAAGAACCAGGCCAGTGGGTGCCATCAGCCATCCATGTGGCCTTCAACACTTTGACAGTCTCGGTGGCGTCAGCGCCACTTTCTTTCAAATGTTTCATCATTTTCATCTCCTCTCTCGCATTAAAGGCATCAGATCTTCTCCTGATAGAATCTGGAAGCCCATTTATGCGTACCTTGAACTCGTCATACTCTCTTTTCACCCTCCTTCTGTCCTTCACAAAATCTGTTCTGCTTTTGTTCTTGGTGGGATCAACTTTCAAGCTGAAGTAACTATCTGGATTTCGTGGCTCAATTTTGTGTTTTTTACAAAAGGGAACCCATAAATCGGCAAAACTAGCAGCCTCAGCCATGGCTTCAAAAGTCAAGAGAGCACCTCCGTCATCAGAAAGGTAACATGCGACCTTCTCAACAGGGTAATCAACCGATAATATGGAAAGAATGGTATTAGCAGTGGTAAGAGGTGGCTCCTTCTCAGGATCTGCAGTGGACACAAAGATGTCCAAACCAGGTAAGTCAGATCGCCCTGTGGGATTTGATGGGGATGGACTATCAAACTTGTCAAAAAGGACCTCAAGATCAGTGGAACGATTCACAGGGCAAAGCTTCGGAACTTGATCTAGAATCCATGAAAAGGCAAACCATATCTCACAAGTAACTGACATGAGCCACAACCATATTGCATCATTATTTGGATGTGCCACTCTCCAGTGTAAAAAGAACATCAAAACTACCAATCGAACAGCAATTATCAACCTGAAAGTAGATGCGCATACAATAACAATCAGAGATAAGAGAGGCATGAATTTTGTCATGCAATCATTATATATAACCTCAAAATTGTGTACATTAATAAAAATCGATCTAATTAACCTGTAAGGACTAATGATGCCTGATGGAATTGGAATTTTCCGACTCAAAGGCTTCCATGGCTTCTCCTGATCAAGCATTCCTGTCCTTACTGCATCATCACCATCTTCATCAAACTCATCTTGGGGCCAATAAGCATTACCCACTCCGTATGTTCCTGACGTCTCGAACAACCACTTGTTATGGTCAAATTCTGCGTTTTGGTTTCTCTTCATCACTGACATGTTGCTGGAACTACCCTTGGAACCATTTGGTGCTGGTAATGGCAATGCCCCATTGGTAGGATAATCGTTGAGGTCTTCCTCGTATTCCCCAACTTTATATGGTTCCTTGCAGCCGGGGCACAAACCAGACTCTTTTTGTGCGTCTATGAAGCAATCTCTACAAATCTTGAACCTAAATTTGAGTTATTACAATTAATTAGTTTCTCTTCATTGCTGAATAAAGTAATAACGTGCATGCATGGGATGCAAGATCATAACAATTAATCATCAATCTCCACGTACATACCTACACTCACATGGAGTGATATCATGTCCCCTCTCATCCCTCATCACCCTGCCATCACAAATTGAACATGCAGAGCCTTTGGAGCCTGCCATTTGAGGATGAGTTACTTCAGAATCGATGACCTTATCCATAAGATGTGCTCTGGTTACGCTGTTGAATCCACCAGTGAATAAAGAATTAGAAACATATTGTTCTTCAGCTTTCATTGCAACAGATGTGCTGTCCATGGGTTGATTGTCGGGGGTGGGGGGTATGTGGACAGTGTAGTTCATATAGTCTCCTGACACGTCTGAGTTCATGTCCATGTCATCTTTTGACAAACTCACGTATCTCCCACTTGAAGTTCTTTTCGCAAACTTAACACTTGGTCCACCAGAGCTACTTCCTCCTTGAGAACCACCAGATGTTAATCCTCCGCTGTTACGTAGTGATTTCTTCGAAGGCTGTCTATTCATAGATGACATTGTTCTAAACACCTATCCCTTAAAACTACACTTATATTGTAACAGATTTCAAGGAATTAACAAAATCTAACCCATTATCCATTTTAATGGAGAAAAAGCTCGATAATGATTCATGAACAGAAATGTCACCACGATATCTATTAGATGCTAAACATGTTAATTACATCTACAATGAAACAAAAAGAACGACTTTTGATCCACAAGATGAGATTTGTCGAAGTATAGAAAGGATTTATGGTGCGAGACCAAGTCCATCCTACGATTCTATTTTGGGGGTTCTCACTTCCGAAATTATAGAACTCTGTTGCTCTCTATCTCTCTTTCAACATCTAAACCATTTGGATTCATAACGTTTCTAATTATGTTCTATCTTCAACTATTCCTATTTTAAGCCCTTTGTTTCGATGCAATTTTTTGTTTATTTTTATATCATTAAACTGTTTGCACAACGTTAAACAGTGATTATTTTAGTTATGGTTGTTTCATTTATTCAGGCAACATTAAGAAACTTTAAGATTAAATTAAATTATTATAAGAACCTGAATTACCCAATTAGAATTATTCTACTTAAATTAACCTATATATAGTCTAAATTAAATTAGCTAATTATACGATAAATAAAACTAGTAGAATTTATTGAATTTAATATAAATTCTGGTCAAAACCGGTCTAAATTAATTTCTTAAATTCTAAAATCCTAAAACCAAATTCTATAAGGGTCAACGTGCAACCTTTCTGAAACTATTTTTATCCAAAAAAAAGTTATGATATATTTTGTTTTTTCAAAGAGTAATATTAACTTAATACGGTTATATTCATTGGATATTTAAATTATTATTATTTTATTATAATATAATATTTTATTTTAAAAAATAGTTGTAAAGTGATTATTATTCTCGTTCAAAAGGGACTGAGAAAATTTTTAGTGGTTTAACTATTCATTCTTTGGCTTCCGTCGGTCGATCCGTACATGATCCGTCTTTCACTTCTCAGACTTGTTCGAATTGTTCTTCTTTTTCTTGCTCTCGTTCTTTTACTTCGGTCAAATTCTCCTTTCTTCGTAGACTCTTGGTCGGAACTCTTGCAAAAGGTACTCGGACTCTCAAGTGAGTATTTGGTATTCGATGTTCGGTGCGATTGATGCGTAATTGTGGGATATGACTCACCTTTGTCGTTTTCTTGGCATAATTGGGAGGTTACTTACCGTCACAATTAATTGAAATCAAAGGAAAGTTATTTACCGTTCACAATTAATTGTTATCGAAAGGAGGTTAATTACTATTAATTGTTTTTATTATTGTTGTCTCCTAGAACCACTATATATAGTGGCTTCCTTCAAGCAAGGTAACACAACAAACAAAAACATACACTTTTTCCTCTCTCCTCTCATATACTATCTATTTCTTCTCTTGGGTGTAAGTGTTTAACCCATATAGAAAGAATTTGTTTTTGGGGCTATTTATCTATTAGCCTGAGAGGAATTCATTGTACTCTCAGTACCATTATAGTGGAAGTTTTGGCTCTCTCGTCGGGTTTTCCACCTAAAAATTCTGGTATCATTCTCATTTTTCTTGTTACTTTAATTTCTCATAATTTTTGGTTGAAATTATCACGCTTCCACACACGATATCCCTACAAATTGGTATCAGAGCCATTTAAAGTCTATCCTAGCGAGTGTTTGTTGGGCCTATCGTGCCACCCGTTATCGGGTCGTTATCGAACCACCTATAATATATTGTCCCACACACGAGCTATCACTCTCGGCGTGAGGGGTGTGTGTTGGAGAGTGGGTGCAAACCTCACCCCATGAGCTGGTTTTATGGGGTTGAGTTAGGCTTAAAGTCCACTTCGTAATATGGTATTAGAGCTTTTTCGATAATTCAATTGGGATTTGTTGTTCAATAATGTCGAAATTCGATATTGAGAAATTTGATGGTAAAATCAGCTTTCCTATCTGGCAAGTCTAGATGATAGCTGTTCTCACCCAGAATGGTTTAAAGAAAGTTCTGGCAGGTAAAATGACGAGGCCAACCACTATGACAGAGGAGCAGTGGGATGAGATGGATGAAAAGACATTGTCTACAATTCAGTTATGCTTGTCCCGTGAGGTGTTGCCTGAGGTCATCAACGAGAAAACTGCAGCAGGCATATGGAGTAAATTGGAGTCTCTATACATGACCAAAAGTCTTGCAAACAAACTCCGGTTAAAGGAGCGACTCTTTACACTCCGAATGTCCGAAGGTACTTCCATTCAATCTCACCTTGATGAATTTAATTTCATCACAATTGATTTGGAAAATTTGGATGTTAAAATTGATAATGAGGATAAAGTCGTTTTATTTATTGTTTCTCTACCACCCTCGTATAGACAATTCAAAGAAATTATATTATACGATAATTATCTTACCTTAAGTTTTAATGATGCCAAGACTAATTTACTAGCTAAAGAAAAATTTGATACTAAAATTTGTTCTGGAAGTTCTGGTGAAGGATTAGTAGTTAGAGGAAAAAACCAAGAGAAAGGTAGGAACAATAAATATAAATCCAGGTCAAAATGTAGAGGCAAGAACTCCAAACATTGTAGTTATTGCAAGAAAAAGGGATACGAGATCTCTGAATGTTATAAATTGGAAAATAAGCAAGATAGAGAAGATAAGGGAAATGGTAAACAACCAAAAAAATCTGCCGAAGCTAGTATGGTTGAAATTGAATATGATATGGGGATTGTTTTGTAGCTTCCAACACTGAACAAAGGTCTAAAAATGAATGAATTCTTGATTTTGGTTGTACTTTTCACATGTCTCACAATAGAGACTGGTTTACCACATATGAACCAGTTTATGATGGTCTTGTTTTGATGGGAAACGATGCTCAATGCAAAGTTGTTGGTGAAGGAACAATCAAAATCAAGACACATGATGAAATTGTTATAACTTTAACAGATGTTAGATATGTCCCTGAGTTGAAACAAAATCTCATTTCCTTATGCACCCTTAAATCTCATGGGTGTAGATATTCAGTTAAAGGTGGAGTTTTAAAAGTGTCTAAAGGAGCTCTTGTGTAACTAAAGGCAATTCAATGTGATAGTTTGTATGTGTTGCAGGGTTCAAAAGTTACAGGTTCTGCAACTGTTGCCTCACCAAACAAAGATAACACCAAGTTTTGGCATATGAGATTAGGCCACATGAGTGAGAAGGGAATTCTAATCCTCAAGAAGAAGAGTCACCTTGGTAACCACTGTACTGGAAAGGTTGATTTTTGCGAACATTGCATTTTTGGTAAGCAGAAAAAGGTTAGTTTTTCAAAAGCCATACAGAGAACCAAAGGTACTTTGGATTATATTCATTCGGATCTTTGGGGTCCGTCAAAAGTTCCCTCTAGAGGTAAATGTCGTTATATGATGACAATTATTGATGATTTCTCATGAAAACTTTGGGTATATTTTCTCAAACATAAGAATGAAGCATTTTCAACTTTTAAAGAGTGGAAATTATTGATTGAGAGGCTAAGGACAAACAATGACCTTGAGTTTAATTCAAATAAATTCAATGATTTCTACAAGAAGGAAGGCATTTCCAGACACCTCACCATCCCAAGGACTCCACAATAAAACGAGATTGCAGAAAGGATGAATAGAACTATCCTCGAGAGAGTTCGTTGCATGCTCTCCCATTTTGGTTTGAGAAAATCTTTTTGGACTGAAGCGGCTTCAACGACATCTATAAATAATACATTTGGAAGGCACTCCCGGGGTAAGTTTTAAAAAATATTCAAAAAGAAAAAAATTCAAATTTTAACTAAAAATAGCAAGCTGAAACTCATTATGGGAGTGACAAGTGGCACTCTATATGACTTACACGTGTGCAAAACCTCATTTCTTTAAATACTCCCTTTCTTTATATACACTTTCAGCGTTTCTCTCTCCTATTTCTCAACTTCCCCGGTCTCTCTTTGTTTTCCCTTGCTTTTGGTTTCTTCTTCTCTGGGTTTCCTTTATGGTTCTTCATTTCTGGCTTCTTCATTTCATTTCTGCTTTCTCCTTCTCCAGGTGACTATTTCTTCTATTATGTGTATTATGTTCATCTCATTTACGATTTCTTTGTTCCACCGCATAAAAATGAAGACTTCTTTTGTTTTTCTTATCAAAGTTTCGTTCTTTTCATGTTTCTACCATTTATTTGCCTCTTTGTTGTTGACATGGTTAATTCTGTGTTTTCTCATTTACGATTTCTTTGTTCCACAACATAAAAATGAAATATTTTTTGGTTTTTCTTATCAAAGTTTCGTTTTTTTCATGTTTCTACCGTTTATTTGTTTTGTTGTTGTTCACATGGCTGATTCTGTGTTTTTTTGTTACTTTTGACAGCATCAAAATGATATTCATCTACATTTCAGTTTCTGCAGCAACCGGTAGTGGAAGTGGAATGTATTTTCAAGCACCAATGTGAGATATTTTCCTTCCTCTGTTCGACTGTCCTCATGGTTTTTTTTTCCATTTTTCACTTTTCTGTTGATTTAATCTTTTCTGGAGTTTTTCCATCTACATTTCAGTTTCTGCAGCAACCTGTAGTGGAAGTGGAATGGGATTTTCGTTCGTATTCATCTTTTATTTCAGCATCAAGGTGAAATCTTTTCCTTCCTTGGTTCTTATTGTTGTTTTCATTGTTCATTTTTTTTTTGTGATTAATCGTTAATTGATTTTTTTTTGGGGCTACCTAGGGTTTGGAATTCTACTCAAAGAGATCACTTCTTTGTTGTTAAAGTTTCTTTGGCAAATTTTCAACACCTTTTTTTTTCATCTACATTTCAGTTTCTGCAGCAACCTGTAGTGGAAGTGGAATGCGAATTTGGCTTCAACGACATCTATAAATAATACAAAGGGAAGGCACTCCCGGGGTAAGTTTTAAAAAATATTCAAAAAGAAAAAAATTCAAATTTTAACTAAAAATAGCAAGCTGAAACTCATTCTGGGAGTGACAAGTGGCACTCTATATGACTTACACGTGTGCAAAACCTCATTTCTTTAAATACTCCCTTTCTTTATATACACTTTCAGCGTTTCTCTCTCCTATTTCTCAACTTCCCCGGTCTCTCTTTGTTTTCCCTTGCTTTTGGTTTCTTCTTCTCTGGGTTTCCTTTATGGTTCTTCATTTCTGGCTTCTTCATTTCATTTCTGCTTTCTCCTTCTCCAGGTGACTATTTCTTCTATTATGTGTATTATGTTCATCTCATTTACGATTTCTTTGTTCCACCGCATAAAAATGAAGACTTCTTTTGTTTTTCTTATCAAAGTTTCGTTCTTTTCATGTTTCTACCATTTATTTGCCTCTTTGTTGTTGACATGGTTAATTCTGTGTTTTCTCATTTACGATTTCTTTGTTCCACAACATAAAAATGAAATATTTTTTGGTTTTTCTTATCAAAGTTTCGTTTTTTTCATGTTTCTACCGTTTATTTGTTTTGTTGTTGTTCACATGGCTGATTCTGTGTTTTTTTGTTACTTTTGACAGCATCAAAATGATATTCATCTACATTTCAGTTTCTGCAGCAACCGGTAGTGGAAGTGGAATGTATTTTCAAGCACCAATGTGAGATATTTTCCTTCCTCTGTTCGACTGTCCTCATGGTTTTTTTTTCCATTTTTCACTTTTCTGTTGATTTAATCTTTTCTGGAGTTTTTCCATCTACATTTCAGTTTCTGCAGCAACCTGTAGTGGAAGTGGAATGGGATTTTCGTTCGTATTCATCTTTTATTTCAGCATCAAGGTGAAATCTTTTCCTTCCTTGGTTCTTATTGTTGTTTTCATTGTTCATTTTTTTTTTTTGTGATTAATCGTTAATTGATTTTTTTTTGGGGCTACCTAGGGTTTGGAATTCTACTCAAAGAGATCACTTCTTTGTTGTTAAAGTTTCTTTGGCAAATTTTCAACACCTTTTTTTTTCATCTACATTTCAGTTTCTGCAGCAACCTGTAGTGGAAGTGGAATGCGAATTTGGCTTCAACGACATCTATAAATAATACAAAGGGAAGGCACTCCCGGGGTAAGTTTTAAAAAATATTCAAAAAGAAAAAAATTCAAATTTTAACTAAAAATAGCAAGCTGAAACTCATTCTGGGAGTGACAAGTGGCACTCTATATGACTTACACGTGTGCAAAACCTCATTTCTTTAAATACTCCCTTTCTTTATATACACTTTCAGCGTTTCTCTCTCCTATTTCTCAACTTCCCCGGTCTCTCTTTGTTTTCCCTTGCTTTTGGTTTCTTCTTCTCTGGGTTTCCTTTATGGTTCTTCATTTCTGGCTTCTTCATTTCATTTCTGCTTTCTCCTTCTCCAGGTGACTATTTCTTCTATTATGTGTATTATGTTCATCTCATTTACGATTTCTTTGTTCCACCGCATAAAAATGAAGACTTCTTTTGTTTTTCTTATCAAAGTTTCGTTCTTTTCATGTTTCTACCATTTATTTGCCTCTTTGTTGTTGACATGGTTAATTCTGTGTTTTCTCATTTACGATTTCTTTGTTCCACAACATAAAAATGAAATATTTTTTGGTTTTTCTTATCAAAGTTTCGTTTTTTTCATGTTTCTACCGTTTATTTGTTTTGTTGTTGTTCACATGGCTGATTCTGTGTTTTTTTGTTACTTTTGACAGCATCAAAATGATATTCATCTACATTTCAGTTTCTGCAGCAACCGGTAGTGGAAGTGGAATGTATTTTCAAGCACCAATGTGAGATATTTTCCTTCCTCTGTTCGACTGTCCTCATGGTTTTTTTTCCATTTTTCACTTTTCTGTTGATTTAATCTTTTCTGGAGTTTTTCCATCTACATTTCAGTTTCTGCAGCAACCTGTAGTGGAAGTGGAATGGGATTTTCGTTCGTATTCATCTTTTATTTCAGCATCAAGGTGAAATCTTTTCCTTCCTTGGTTCTTATTGTTGTTTTCATTGTTCATTTTTTTTTTGTGATTAATCGTTAATTGATTTTTTTTTGGGGCTACCTAGGGTTTGGACTTCTACTCAAAGAGATCACTTTTTTGTTGTTAAAGTTTCTTTGGCAAATTTTCAACACCTTTTTTTTTCATCTACATTTCAGTTTCTGCAGCAACCTGTAGTGGAAGTGGAATGCGAATTTGGCTTCAACGACATCTATAAATAATACAAAGGGAAGGCACTCCCGGGGTAAGTTTTAAAAAATATTCAAAAAGAAAAAAATTCAAATTTTAACTAAAAATAGCAAGCTGAAACTCATTCTGGGAGTGACAAGTGGCACTCTATATGACTTACACGTGTGCAAAACCTCATTTCTTTAAATACTCCCTTTCTTTATATACACTTTCAGCGTTTCTCTCTCCTATTTCTCAACTTCCCCGGTCTCTCTTTGTTTTCCCTTGCTTTTGGTTTCTTCTTCTCTGGGTTTCCTTTATGGTTCTTCATTTCTGGCTTCTTCATTTCATTTCTGCTTTCTCCTTCTCCAGGTGACTATTTCTTCTATTATGTGTATTATGTTCATCTCATTTACGATTTCTTTGTTCCACCGCATAAAAATGAAGACTTCTTTTGTTTTTCTTATCAAAGTTTCGTTCTTTTCATGTTTCTACCATTTATTTGCCTCTTTGTTGTTGACATGGTTAATTCTGTGTTTTCTCATTTACGATTTCTTTGTTCCACAACATAAAAATGAAATATTTTTTGGTTTTTCTTATCAAAGTTTCGTTTTTTTCATGTTTCTACCGTTTATTTGTTTTGTTGTTGTTCACATGGCTGATTCTGTGTTTTTTTGTTACTTTTGACAGCATCAAAATGATATTCATCTACATTTCAGTTTCTGCAGCAACCGGTAGTGGAAGTGGAATGTATTTTCAAGCACCAATGTGAGATATTTTCCTTCCTCTGTTCGACTGTCCTCATGGTTTTTTTTCCATTTTTCACTTTTCTGTTGATTTAATCTTTTCTGGAGTTTTTCCATCTACATTTCAGTTTCTGCAGCAACCGGTAGTGGAAGTGGAATGGGATTTTCGTTCGTATTCATCTTTTATTTCAGCATCAAGGTGAAATCTTTTCCTTCCTTGGTTCTTATTGTTGTTTTCATTGTTCATTTTTTTTTGTGATTAATCGTTAATTGATTTTTTTTTGGGGCTACCTAGGGTTTGGACTTCTACTCAAAGAGATCTCTTTTTTGTTGTTAAAGTTTCTTTGGCAAATTTTCAACACCTTTTTTTTTCATCTACATTTCAGTTTCTGCAGCAACCTGTAGTGGAAGTGGAATGCGAATTTCTTTCATATCCATCTTTTGTTTCAGCATCAAGGTGAAATCTTTTCCTTCCTTTGTTCTCATTGCTGTTTTCATTGTTTTTTTTTTTTGCTGATAAAATCTTTGATGGTGTTTTTTTGTGTGCTACTTAGTCTTTGGACTTCCTCTCAAAGATGTGCAGAAACCGGTAGTGGAATGGCTACTTATTATGTCCCTTATTTGATAACTCTTAAGTTTAGTTAGTTTATTTCATAAATCTCATACATGTGTTTATTTTCTTTTAGGATCTTTCTCTTTTAAGTAAATTGCAGAATTCTGATAAGGCCACCAAAGCTTCTGTTAAATTTGGTTGTGGATGGAGGAAATTTTGTCAGATACATGCATTGTGTGAAGACCACAAATTGATCTTTGAAAGTGGAGTAACCCCAATTCATATGATTGTGTTGTTAGTGCTTCAAAATTCAATATTGTATTCAGAATTTATTTTTCCAAGGACAATGTTCTGATTATATAGATTCAAATACTATTATAGATAGATGTAATTTGCAAATGGTTGTAATGTCTAGTGTAGAAAATTAATTGTTTACTTTATTTTAGTTATCAATTTTGTTTTAAATACATGGTCAAATTTTGTAATCTAATATTAAATATTCTTATGGAATGTTATTTTGTATAGTTTACTTTTAAAAGAGACATTTATTTAATGTATTTAATTTTTTTATTCTCATTAATGTATTCTTCAGACAAACTTTAACGTTAAGATTATTCGCATTATATTATTCTTCAAAATTCAAATTCAAATTCAAATTCAAATTCTTCAACATTTAAAACTCCAAGATCATTAATTACCTTTTTGATTCATATCTTCTTCTGAATCATATATTCCTTTTCAGACTTATTTTGCTGCTGCCGCACACTTTTTTCGAATTCCAAGATTATTATTATAATATTTTTATTAATCTTCAAATATTTAATTTTTGATATTTTCAAATTGTTTAATTCCAAGATCATTAATTACTTTTTTGATTCATATATTCTTTTTCTGACTTCTCTGCTTCTGCCCACTTATTTCCAATTCCCAAATATTTAATTATTCATATTTTCAAATTTTACAATCCCAAAATATCATTAATTACCTTTCTGATTCATATATTCTTTTTCTGACTTTCACTGCTTTTGCACACTTATTTCCAATTCTCAGATTATTATTATTAATAATCTTCAAATATTTAATTATTCATATTTTCAAATTTTACAATTCCAAAGATCATTAATTACCTCTCTGATTCATATATTCTTTTTCTGACTTCTCTGCTTCTGCACACTTATTTCCAATTTCCAGATTATTATTATTATTATTATTTTTCAAATATTTAATTTTTCATATTTTCAAATTTTACAATTCCAAGATCATTAATTACTTTTTTATTCGTATCTTATTTTTCTGACTTCTTCTGCACACTTATAATTCCAAGATTATTATTATTACTAATAAACTTCAAATATTTAATTTTTCAGATTTTCAAATTTAAAAATTTAAAAATTTAAAAATTTAAAAATTTCAACAAAATTATTAACATTAATTACCTTTTTTTATTCATATCTTCTTTTTCTGACTGCTACACAATATCACAAATGTTCAAATATTTAATTTTTCAAAATTTCAAATTTTAAAATTTTCACAAATACCATTAGAATTTAAAATTTATAAATATCAAATACCATTAAATAAATGAATTTTTTAGTCATTTAGATTTTTCAACTCATGATTGTGGTTTTCTTGTACTCCTTTGATTGTTCTTTCAGCTCCATGTGAAGTTCATTAATTCTAATTTTTATTTCCTCAAAACAGTAAATCCTAAACCCTAAAAGAGTACATTGAATGGAAGTGATTCTTTTTGTTGGATAAAGAACCTGTTTTGATGTTCATCCTCTAAACCATAAGACCTTTATTTTTGTTTGGGTTTGTTTTCTTAATAGTCAAGGTAGCATCACAGGTTTGTGGTTAACAATGAGGCTGAAAGGGAATAAAAGTTTCATCTTTTGTCTTTTTTCAGAGAAAGTGTTAAGAAAGTTTGTATTATAGATAGATTCAAGTCAAACATTTATTTGTTTCTTCATTTTCATGTTTCAACATGATGTGTTGATAAAGTTATCATTTTTACACACATATCCCATTTGGTTCAAAACTTTTCTAAACTTTTAAGATCTGACACTCCCATTTTCATCCTAAATCCTTAATCTAACATGTTCCCACATAAAAATGAGGGGTACATAATAATAGTCAAAGATTTTCATTCCTTGAAGTCATCTTTATCATCAAGGGGAATTGGTTTGTTCCTCCAAAACACAACAAGAATACTCCCACCGAGATGCATGAAACCATACTTTTAGTAAATTTAGATTTGATTTTAAACCTTTACCTGCGTGCGTTGCATTGGTTTTTTTGTTTCTATTACCTTCTTGGCTTAAGTCATTAATGTTGTTCTGTGCTCTTTGTATCCAACCTTTTCTCTTCTTTGATTTCCTTTCCTTTTTCATGAATCTGTCAACCCCACAGCTACTTTCAGAGGTTTGTATCTTCATTTTCATGTTTTGCAAAGTAAGTATTAAAAAGTTTTCATTTTTTCAAATATCATTTTGCAGAGATCTGATTTTATACTTCTGCCCAGTTTCTTTCATTTGGTTCTTTTGTTTTTATTACCTGATTATGTTAAGTCATCATCTCACTTTTTCTCCTCTTTGATTTGTTTACGATTTCAGTAATCTGTGAACGACACCGCTACTTTTATAGGTTTGTTTCTTGATTTTCATGTTTTCAAACTGATTCCCCAGTATATCAAGCACCAAGGAAAGATTTTTTCCTTCTTTCGTCCGCATGCAAAAGCAAGAGTCTATGGTTATATGAAATTGGTAAGATTTCTCTGTTAGGGTTTCCACTTTCTGTCTATCTGTGTATTATTTCAGAAATTTCAAAGTAAGGGTTTTTTTTGTGCTAAACAAGAATCCTCTTTTTCAAATGTCCTTTGAAAACCTACCTAAAATTCCATTTATTTGCATAGTAGGGTTTTCCAATCATGCTAGGAATTTCAAAAATTGGGTACTTTCAACCTTACTTTTCAAATTCAAACCACAATTTCATTAATCGCAATGCTGGAAGTCGAAATGTTTGCACTTTTTACACTTTCGATTTTTTATAGGCTTAATATCTTTTGTATGAAACCTGACATGTTTAACTTCGTTTTTGTCATTCATTGAACATTTTTAAACCTAATTTTGTTGTTATTACCTGTATATTTATTTGATGTTATTTATGATTATTTTTGTCTTATGACATATTTGAACTAAATCCATCTTTATTCTTAGCTAAAAAACTATATCCAATTTGAAAATTGGAATGTTTGTTTTTGTCTCACAATACTGTTATACTTTATTATGTTTTCTTACTATTTCCACCTATTTCACTTTGAAATTGTAAATTTGGTTTTTTTGATATTTTTGAAATAATTTCGTACCACCTCCTCAGTATATATATACGTATATGGGTATGTTTTGTGTTTCACATTGACCATTGCATTCTACATTTTCCTTTTACTCAAAGGTCACCCTTACAATGTCTGTGTCAAGACAAAATACAATTTGTGTGAAAGATGTTAATCCACAAAGTGAAAATTGGATCCTGATCGCAAGGGTTATACGTTTGTGGTTTGTTTCTGATTTCAAGAAAACAAAGTTTCCATTCTCCATGGAAATGGTCATACAAGACAAAGATGTAAAATACTTTATCATTTTCTTTCATTTTTTTTTATTACAGTTTAATGTAATTTTTACTAATCATGCTTAATGTTTGTTGCTATCTTTCAGGGTGATAGAATTCATGTTTCCGTTAGAAGAACTCTAATTTATAAATTTCAAAATGATATTTTTGAGGATAAAGTTTATTCCTTCAATTTCTTTAGTGTGTCTACTAATTCAGGATCTTATCGCACTACTTGTCACCAATACAAAATCAATTTTCAGTTTGGAACCAAAGTAACCTCTGTTGGTAATGATCTGGTTTCATGTCCAAAACCTCATTACACACAAATTTTTGTGTTAAAGGCACATGGTTTTGATACGGACTACTTAGTCGGTTAGTAATATTCTTTTACTTGAACAAATTTCTTTGGACATGTTTTTAAATGAATATGTTTTTACAGATGTTATTGGAATATTAACTGGTGTGGGAACAGAAAGAAAGCTGAATAGATCAGGGTCAACAACTAAGTTAAATGCCATTTCTATTGAAGCTGATGGGTAAGCTAATATTTTGTACCATAACTAATCCAAAATATTTGTTCTTACAATTGTAATTTTAACTTACAACAGCTACCGCATTGAGTGTACTTTATTTGGTAGCTATGTTGATGAGCTCAATGCATTTCTATCATCTGGAGAGCTGGAAAATATTGTCATCAGTGTGCATTTTGCTAAAGTAAAAATTTTCCAGGGTATGTGAAATGCTGAATTTCTAATTTATTTAAATTTTTTTATTTAATTATTTTATTTACATTATATTTTAATGTAGATAAGGTTTTTATACAAAATTGCTTGGACTGTACGAAAATAATATATAATGATAAGTCCAAAGATGCAACCGAACTCAAGAAAAGGTTAGTTTAATATATTATTTTTCGATAATTAAAATGTATGATCTTTTCTAACTACAACTTTTACAAGTGTAGGATGATTGAAAGTACAGATTCTCCTACACAGGGACTCAGTCAATTATGTGACTCTGGAAAACAAAATGTTGAGGATGAATTCATCAGCTTCATTCATAGAAATACTATTCAAGGCCTGAAAGATTGCAAAGAGGTATTAATAATGTTTTTTAACAGTTTATTGAAATAGATTATTAATATTTTAAGATAATTTTTCTTTCTTTTTACAGGAAAGAACTTTTGTTATCTTAGCTGCAATAAAACATATTGTGGCTAATGACGATTGATGGTACACAACTTGCTTATGCAGTAAAGCTGTTTACCCTGATTCCAAAATATTTTTTTGTGAGAAATGTAACAAACATGTTATCAAAGTCCACCAGAGGTAGTATTTGTACTTGCCTGAATTTTTTTTTTAATTACATATTACATATTTCTTAATACTTATTACTTATTATATTATTATATTAATTATTTCTTACTAATTTTAATTAATAATTTGTTAATAATTAACTATTAATTATATTCGTTAAATTTAGATAGAATTTGTAAACCTTTATGTATTTTATATTTCAGGTATAAGCTGAAGCTGCGAGTGATTGATGAAACAGATTCCACGACTTTCGTTCTATTTGACAGGGATGCCACTACACTGATCAATAAATCTTGTGCCGAATTATTTGAAAGTCATGATAAGGTAAATTATCGAACCATGCATTTGTTTATTTATGCATATAAAAAAGGTTATGATATTAATTGATATTTTTTTTAATATTTAGAATGGTGATTCTGGTGTACTACCAAAAGACTTTGATCTTTTGATTGACAAAGTTCTGTTGTTTAAAGTTGGTTGTGTTAAAGATCAATATCTTAGGTTTGATCAATCATTTCGTGTCAAAAAAGTTTGTATTGATGATAGTACTATACAAAGGTTTTGTGAAGGTCGTGTTGAAAATGTGGTATGTTTCCTAATTTGAGTGTATTCTTAATTACATTTTACCCTTAAATTGGTTATTTATACTGTTTTTACTTAATTTAATTCAGTTATCATTTTGTGAAGGAATTTCATTCTCAGAAGAAAAGATTGTGTACTATTAAAGATGTCCAACAGGATGAGTCTTCTGTACCACTTTCTCAGGTAATTATCATTTAAAGTATTAACTTAAAAAAGTGAATAATTTACTCTTCCTAATATGTTTTGCTATCATCGCAGGATTTATTTAATAAATTCTCCACTGAAGCTGTTGAATTGCAATCTAAAACTATTGATTTAGGCAGTGATAGCGTGTTAGGTACTTCTACTGAATTTGTTGCTCCAAGGGTTACAAGAGATTTTGCTTCACCTGCTCACACACCTGATGATGATATCCCACTGAGGATATTAAGGAAAAATATCAAGATCGAAAAGGGAGTAGTATAATTTCATATTGTTTTTCTAATGTTTTGTAACTTGAATGATCTATTTTCATGTATTGTAGACTTTCTTTAATTTTTATGTAGAACATATTATAATGTATTAATACAATTCTATTTTTAAATCTCTTTATGTAATATTGTTGGTTTCATATGTTGACATTATGTAATATTTTTATGCATACTTTTTGTAACTCTATTTTGTAACAATGGTTCTTTCATTAAATATCAGAATCTTAATGGTAAGTGCCTCAACTTTTACTTTTTCTTTAATTCATAAATTTATATAGAATTATATAATATTTTATTAATTATAATTTGTGTTTTTGTGTGAAGGTAATTGAAATATTGTTTTCATTTCCCAGGTATTTTTTTCCTTTATTACAGGTATTGTTTTCCTTTATTACAGTTATTGTTTTTTCGTCAATTCATTTTTTATACATAATATCTTAGTATGTGATAAAAAAAAAAATTTCTGTAATGATATGTTTTTCCTTACGAGAAATACTTTTTTTAAAAAAAAATCCCCTTATACTCAACCTCTAAGGATTCAAACGGATATAGAGTCAGAGTAATTAATGCAACACTTCATTTTTTAATTTTTATTTTTGCATAAACTCTCTCTTCAGTGTCTTTTACACTTTTTTTAAAGTATTCATTTCATCTTTCAAGACTAATTAATTAAAAATTATGGATAGCAGTAATAATTACAGAAGTTAAAAATATTATATTTTCAATTTTAAATTTTAATTACAGGTATGTTATTTAATGTTAGAGGTTAGGGTTTATGTATTTAATTTAAATATATATATATATATATATATATATAATATGATCTATTAATAATAACATATAACATATATAATATATTATTTAATATGTTTAATATATTTTATATTATATTTATTTTATACTTATGTATATATTTATTTATTATTTATTTATTTATTTAGTTATATATTATAAATATATATATATATGACAAATTATAATACAGTTTTATGTTCACTATTTTAATTTATTATTATATAATGTTAATTAATTATACGTGTCATTAATATTCATTTTATTTATCTATTGAAATAGTTGTATTTTTATTAATTATTATTTGTTATTTTGTTAATAACTTATTTCAACTGAAAAACCCTGTTGTATAAAGCAATGTAAAATGGAAACGTCAAAGAATAATTACAGGTAACAACTCACCTACTATGTTTTTTAAAGTTTTGTCTTTTCATATTTATTTTTATTTAATTTAATATTATTTATTTATTTATTTATGAATTATTATTATTTTTTCTTAATTTATTTTAATATCATTATTGGATTTTAATTATTATTTTTATTATTTAATTTAGTAACTGAAAAGACATGTTGCTTCAGAGAAAATTTAGCGTAGATTTGTGATTGAAAATGTATGATTGCTATATATAAGTAACGTAGGGTTTTTTATTACTCACAAACCTATTGTTATTACTCTTCTCTACTTCTTCCCTACTTCCATTATCCTCATCTTTCTTTTTCTCATTGTCATGGCTGTCATTCCTGAAGAGATCGTAAAACTTTCTGCTAAAGGTTTATTTACAACAGTTAATATTCGTGGGGAGGTATGTTTTTTGTTCTGAAATTCCTTACTTTTCATAGTTTTTTCTGTTCTTTGAGTATTTTTATGGTTTTAAAATGGATAGAATGGACACGTGGATCGTGCATTTGCCATCGAGTTTGAAAATGAACTGGAGGAGGAATGGACCCTCAGCGACAGTCAAGGCAATATTCATATAGTATATTATAACAAAGATATACTTTGTCCCCAAATTGTGTATAGATGGTCCCGTCTGAGTGATTTTTATGGGTTTAAAGGTGACCACAGTATATTGTTTCGTTACGTGGGTAATAACTCCTTCAATATAATTGTTTTTATGGGGGAGTTATGTGAAATGATTATGAGAAAATTTCTGAAGGAAGTTGAAGGGAGGTTGTCGCTCAACAATGGCCCCTTTATACATTTTGGCTTAAAGTTGAGTTCAAAACAGGTCTTTGGAGGATATGTGGTAAGTTTACCATCCTTTCTTTTTAAATGGATATTGATATATTCTATTTCTTTTATTAACTAATTATTAACTAATATTTTCGTTATTGTTTAAGGATCTGCCTTCTCCTTTTTCTGAATATGTTCGTAGAGGGAAGTTCAAGAAGGTTAATCTACATGGATGGCTACAAGATGTGGAATGCACCATTTTCAAGTCCAGGTTTCCTTCCAGAAGCGTTACACTCTGTAGCGGGTGGAAACAATTTTGTCGTCTTCATTCTATTCGTGAAGATGACAAAATTACATTTGAATGTTATAACAAGAAGCCCTCTTCTGATATTAGGGTTCTACTACTGATGACGTGCCACTACAAAAGACTTAATGCTTAGGATAATCAGTTGTTGTTTTGAACTATATTAGTTTGTTTAAGTTAATTTATTTTTGCAAGTATTGCTTCGTTTTGTTGGGAAGTATCCAGTTTCCACTTTGAGGAAACAAGAACAGTTTATTTGGTTTACTCTTTATTTTTATTTTATTGTGGTTTTGTTTAATTAGCTCATCTTATTTCTTTGTATTTATTGTTTAGTGTTCCAATATTTTCAATATGTATATATACATGCTTTTAATTTTTCATTACTTATCTGGCATATTAATAATGCGTTGGCATTTCTAAATATGCTCAATGCTATAAGAATTGGCAGTATATTAAAAAAATCATAAGCCTGTTTTAGATTGTGGAATGCATGCATATTAATTGGATTTTCTATACATTGTTTATGTTTATGTTTATATTGTTTATTATTAATTATTAGTTTATTACTTATTGATGTCTTAACTATTTTTTTTTATCTCGAAACCTTTTGATGTACATGTGTTTGTTTTTCTGTATCATTTTTGTAATTTTTAGAAATTTTTATGAGTACTATTTCATTTTAAAAATATTTCTTATATATTTCTGGAGGTGACTTCATAGTTCAATATGAATTTGCCTACAATCTGTTTCTATTGGAAGAAACACACATTTTTTTATTTACAAGGACTTCATTTGGTATAATGTAATGAATTATACTTTTACTTGCACTAATTCTTTTGGAGTATTTTTTTTATCAGGTTGAACTTAAAGAAGGAAGTTGGTCTTTAATACTTCAATTTTCATGTATATATCTTATGGGGAAATAGTATAAGAAATCGTTTTATTTAATTTAAATTAGTTTAAATTATTGTAATGTATTGTAATTTACAAGTTATTGTAAAATTGTGTAATTTTAATGTTAATTTTTTTTGTATTATATTTAATTTATATAAATTAAATTTACACTTCTGAATTTCACTATTTCTATATTTCTATATTCCTCACTTTCACAATTTTTATATTTAACCAAACTTATTATAATGTTAAAGTTCAATAAAAAAAAGTTAATATGTTGAATAGCATAAAAATATTATTAAGAAAAATTAAAATACCCGAAGAAAGGAATTATATATTATTTTCAAATAAAAAAAAGTTGTATAAAGTAATATTTAAGACTTCGAGAACTTTCAAGTAATCATTAGTTCCACACTGAGTACACATTTCGAAGTTAAATTAAAAAAAAATTAAAAATAAATGTAATATTAGTGCAGATTCAAAATGACTTAATAACACAAATTTCACTGTAAATCATTACAAATGACTGAAGAAGTTTCTGGAAAAGCACATAAAGTTGGTTCTCCTAATATTAGTTCAAACTCATTTGCCCCTTATCATCTTCATCTTCTTCGACATTCATAAGCCAACTGATATCTATTTTTTACATTTTAGAAACAACCTTTGTCTCAACATCTTCTTTTTGTTCATTATATCAGATATCAGATACCAGATCTGCTCTCTATGGTCTACTATGTTTCTGCTTGGTTTTGGGAGATACAACTGAAACGCAGTAGAATGGAAAAGGTAATTAAAGCTTGGATCTTTTTTCATTCCGAGCATAAATATTAATTAAAGGTGCATGCATTTCATAAAAAAAATGTTGTTATATATAATATTTCTGTATTCTTAAGCTTTAAGACATAATAACTCTTTCTCTTCTACTTTGATTTCCCAATATAGAACTTGGTAACCATAGGCACTGTAGAGGTATCCATGTAATGGAAAAGGTAATTAAAGTTTGGATCTTTTTTCACCCTAACCCTAAATATTGATTAAAGTTTCCATTTTTAAATGTTTTAAGTTCACATTTTTAAGGTATATACATTTGATAAAAAAAAAATGTGCTTATAATAATCATTTTAAGTTCTGTTTTAGTGAAATTAGTAAATACAAAATGAGGATATCTGTTTTAGTCACTTTTTTTTGGCGGTATACATATACTACATGTTCTTGCATGCTGTGTATTATTTCAGATATATCCAATGCAAGGATTCCTTTTTTTTGTTAAACAGAAAAGTTGTTCTACAATGGTGCAAAAGAAAGTTAGTCAAAGTTCCTTTTTTTTGCTTAATAGGGTTGTCAAATCAGGGTATATTTTTTAAAATTGATGTACTTTATGTTTCTTTTTTTGGAAGTTGCTTCGTTCTTCTGTGGTTTAAGAGATGATTGTTCCTAGGTAAATGTCTGTCCAAATATATTACTATATTTAATATTTTCTATATATATTATTATATATACAATCTGATAAATTTATTCCCTGCAGGTTTCCTCTTTCAAAAGTCAACCAACAATTCATTAATGAGAATGCTTAAAGTAGAACATTGTTCTTTTGCACTCGAAGAGGAATTTGTTTTCATATCTTAAAAGTTAAGTTCCCCTTTTTCACAACAACTTCTAGACATGCATTGCATGACCTTTATTCATTGAACATTGATACTACCTAAATTGGTAAATGTTTTTATTGTTCTTATTATTTGATTTTTTAAGAACATTACATTTCGAAGTTTGATTGTTTATTATGCAAAATAAAGAAAAATTGTGCAAGTGTTACGCCTTTTCAAAGGTAAATTTTTTGTTTAACATTTTTAAGTATTAAATATCATTATTATATAATTATATATAAATAGATATGATTATTATATAAAAATATTACACATTTTTTTTTCAATATTTTAATATTTAATTAATAACTGTATTATGTCAAAGTAATAACATAAAAGGGAGTCAAAATTGGCGCCAAAACAAAGCTATCGTGAACAATATATTTTACACACTTACTCCTGAAAACAGTACATACTTTTATGGCTGAAAATATTTGTTCTTACTACAATACTCCCTGAAGTTCAGTCATTCAACTTTCAATAGTTATGGAGCAACTGAAGCAAAATATTAATAGAAGAAATAGGATTGTTAGCCTTTCTCAAACAAATTCTAATGCATCAGGTATATCAACTACAATGTATATTTATATTTTTAAGTGTCATATATACATACATATAGATATAGATATAGATATATATTTCAAAATTATTTTCAGAAAACAATTTCATAGTCTATTATGATGTATATATAATCAACCCTCAGGCCAATTTATGGTAAAAATATATAAAAAATAAATAAATGGTATGTTATAGTTCTTAATAGATTGATTGTTTGTTTATGATTTGACCTATTTTTTTAAATGATTTTTATTTTCCAGAGAATCAAAATCCAAACACAACATGCATATCTGAATCCAACAATGGTAAGCATAACTTTAAGTATATTGTTTACTTCAAAGTACTCTATGTTATTTATTTATGATTTTCTTTGTAATTTCTTTTTTTTATTTAGTTCTCGCAGCTGATAATGGAAAATATGCCAGAAGAAAAAGAAAAAATATATTGTATGAATTGCGAAGCGGAAAAGTAAAAAAAACAGGTAGTGAACATAATTACCTTTTTTTATCATTAAGAATATTAAATGTCAAAATTTATCCATGTATTTTTATTTTGAAACATGTTAATCCAAATGCAATACACTTAACTCATATAATTCTATGAACTTAATTTTATTGGTATGTAATTTTTTATTATATATATTTAAAAATTAGGTTCATAAAAGAAGTTAATAATCAGTTATAATGTAAGAGTGAATGAATTCTCAACACAATTTATGGTAAAAATATATAAAAAATAGATCGTATGTTATAGTTTTTAACAACTTATTATTTTACATGGGTTTCATTTTCCAGAGAATCAAAATCCAAACACAATATGCATATCTGATTTCAACAATGGTAAGTATAACTTTAAGAATATTTTTTACATCAAAAGTACTTTATCCTATTTATATATGATTTTCGTTGTAATTTTTTTTTCTTTTAGTTCTCGATGCTGATAATGAAAAATATAATAGAAGAAAAAGAAGAAATATATTATATGAACTGCGCAGCAAAGAAGTTAAAACAACAGGTAGTGAAACCTAAATACCTTCTTTTATATATATTTAGATTTAAATTTATATTTAAAATATAATTAACATTATTTGTCATCCATTTACCTTATTTATCACTCATTCTGACTTATTGTTGTAGGTGGAAGTACTCCTAACTCATGTGAAGATCTTGGTTCTCCAGCATCACGAATTATGATAACAAATATCCCTGTTTATGAGAAGTTTACTCCCAACAATCAATTAATGCATTCAGCAACCAAAGTATTGTCATCAATGAGTACTGTTAGTAATGTAGAATTGCTTCAAGGTTAGTGAAAACGTATTATAAATTTTATTCATTACAATTTAAACTAATACTACATCAATAAACATTTGAATTTTTATATATACTTTTTTTGTGGAATCAATTTTTTTTTATATTAATCAGATGTTGCCAACTCTCGCAATATTTCATTCAATGAAATTTGTAATTATATTACTAAAGTCAAATCTTATGCCTAATTTATTTTTTTGTAGGTCAAACTATTGTGAACTCAAGTAAGAAATTTTTGTGTCAAAGTTCTCAAAATACAAGCATAAATGATTCTATCTGTGCAAAATTGACTCCTGACAATGAATTCAACACCATGCATTCAATTCCAAAAGTATTGTCATCAATGAGTACAGTTAGTAATGAAGAATTTGGGCTTACAGTGCAACTTCATGGTTAGTTCTAATGGATCATTCAACTGTTTTGATTACAATTATAGTATTATTACAAATATACAGACAGTTTAGATTTATTACGTATAGTACTAATTTATGTTTTACTATATTTTTTCTAAATAAGCTGAAATCATTAAGTAGTAATAATTATCATATATATATATATGGTTCAAGCACACTGAAATGCTAAAGTTCTTCAAATCATTGTTCAAAGATTAACTTTAATGTAAAATAATTTATAAGTTCTTATATACTAATGTTAATTGATTTATCTTATTCGATCACTCATTGGAAGTTTTTGTTGTAGGTCAAAGTACTCTTAAATCAAGTCAGGATTTTGCTTCTCAGACATCTAGGGTTCAAATTTCCTTTCTTCTCATAACCTTACTCCTAAAAATGACTTAAACATGATGAATTCTACTACCAAAGCAATGTCATCAATGCAAACAATTACTCATGGAGACCTTACCCTCACTCAACTTCCTCATGGTTAGTTTACGATCCATGATTCGTTATATTTGATTACAATATCTAGCAATAGCACATTAGAATTTTATTTGTTTATTTTTTTTAAAAAATATTTTTTTTCTTTGTATTTGTGCACATTTTGGTAAAGCTGCAAAAGGGTGATCAAGCTAGAGGTAGTAGAAATATACACTGAATGAAAATTCATTTAATGAAAGACACACTTTTTTAACCTAAATCATTGTGTTTCTCATTCAGTGACCCCTAAGAATAATTTGAACATGATGGATGCAACTTCTCAATCATTGTCATGTTTACAAACAATTTGTACTACCCCTAAATTTCAAGGTTAGTTGAGGAAACCAATGTAAATTATTTTTCGTTGATCTTTTTTGTCAATTAAATTTCAAAATCATACTCATGTTTTAGTACTAATTAATTGTTGCTTTGGAACATATTTTCTCCAGGTAATTCAGTTGCAGGGAGTTTAGGGTATGTATTTAGTAACACACTAAACTTACATAACAAGTCCGGTACACACAGTGTTGAAATCATTGAATCAGTGACTCAGAGATTGAATTTTGACGAAGATATCCAAAATGAAGAAAATAATGGTACTAAAAATTGTTAATTTATAATCCCTTTTTTTTTAATTTTGTAACAACTACTTTATTTTATTATTTTTTGTTTCAGATGACACCAGACAAGTTTATAGTTCTGAATTATATTCAAAAGCTGAAAATGAAGGTGCATATCTTTAACTCTAACTTCTTCACATCTTCATGCAAACTAAATCAATTTATATCAGAAAACTAATAGATCACCTTTCTTAATTTTCTGAAAATAGCTACTGTTGAATTTGGACAACCTACTATTCAATGTGAATACTGCTTGGGCGAGGTCTGGTATGAAGAAAGATCTCAGAAATCTAAGACTTATGTTAACGTTGATTTTTTTATTTGTTGTCAAAAGGGAAAAGTACAACTCCCTTTCTTACAAGAACCTCCTAAATTGTTGTTAGATTTATTAAATGGGAATGATAGTCGAAGTCAACACTATCTACAAAATATTAGAAGTTACAATAGTATGTTTTCATTTACTTCAATTGGAGGGAATATTCACTCTTCGATAAATGATGGATCTGGCCCTCCTCAATTTATTCTGCATGGACAAAACTATCATAGGATTGGAAGCTTGCTCCCCAATAGTGGATCATCTCCTAAGTTTGCACAACTTTACATATATAACACTCAAAATGAAGTGTCAAATAGATTATCTCACTTTGGGTATGTGTTATATTTAGTTACTTTAATGACTTACTTTCTATTTACTGGATTAATTCAAAGATCATTTTTAATGATATATTTTTAAAAATTGCATGTAGGTCAAAAGTGAAAAATGTGAAGTTTGACAAATCCTTGATTGAAGATCTTACCAAGATGATTGATGACAACAATGTGTTGGCAAAAAATTTTAGAAGAGTAAGAGATTTTGTACATGATGATGTAAATTCAGATTTTGCATTGAGGTTATTTAGACACCGATGCAAAGATCCAAGAGTGTACAATACCCCTACAACAGATGAGATAGCTGCATTAATTGTGGGTGATATGAGCAACATGGATGTAGGACGAGATATCATAGTGAAAAAAAATTCAGGACAAATGTATAGACTCCATGAAACACATACAACCTTTATTCCATTACAATATCCATTAATACTCCCCTTTGGAGAGGATGGGTATCAAGAACAGATTCCAATACGGAATTCTGGAAGTAACAGCAAAGAACGTGAGAGAATTCGTATTTCATTAAGGGAATTTATTGCATTTAGAATTCAAGAAAGAAATGTGGAGTTTGGGAATATAGTCCATTCACATCGATTGTTTCAACAATTTTTGGTTGATGCATATACAATGGTTGAAGCTCAAAGATTGTCGTTTATAAGGCTAAACCAAAAAACAATCCGTTGTGATATTTTGCAAGGCGTACAAGAAGCAATGAATCGAGGAGAAACAAATTCTTCTGCAATTGGAAAGCGTATAGTTTTACCTTCATCTTTTACAGGAGGAATGAGATATATGTTCAACAATTGCCAAGATGCTATGGCCATTTGTAAAACATTTGGATATCCGGATTTATTTATCACTATTACCTGCAACGTCAATTGGTCAGAAATACGTGACTTTGTTACTTCAAAAGGATTAACTGCTGCTGATAGGCCAGACATTGTTTGTAGAGTTTTCAAGATGAAATTAGATCAAATGATGATTGACTTCAAAAAACATTACTATTTTGGCAAAGTTAATGCAGGTAATCCACATTAACCCATATTAAACAGTTTCTTTGTTATATTATTATGTATTACATTTTGAAGATTTTATTTCATATTCTTTTAGGTATGTACACTGTGGAATTTCAAAAAAAGGGTTTACCTCATGCCCACATACTACTGTGGTTGGATGGCGAGAATAAGTTAAGAAATCCAACAGATATTGATGGAGTCATTTCTGCAGAATTACCTGATGCAATTTTATATCCTAAATTGTCGAAGGCAGTGACAACTTACATGATACATGGCCCTTGCGGGGTAAGTCGAATAAGTTCACCTTGCATGATTAATGATAGATGTTCGAAATTTTACCCCAAGAAATTTAAACTATTGACTACTATTGATGAGGATGGATATGCATGTTATAAACGTCAAGATAATGGAACATTCATTCTTAAAAATGGAATTAAGTTGGACAATAGAAATGTTGTGCCATATAGCCTTTTGCTACTACTGAGGTATTAAGCACATGTTAACACAGAATATTGCAACAAATCAAATTCAATCAAGTATTTGTTTAAATATGTGAACAAGGGTCCAAATAGAGCCAATTTGAAAATTACTACTACTGATAAAGACTCTACAGAGACCCCAGTTATTGATGAAATTAAACAGTATTATGATTGTAGATACATATCTCCATGTGAAGCTGTGTGGAGAATATTTGCCTTTGATATTCATCATAGATGGCCTCCAGTTCAACGATTAACTTTTCATCTATTGAACGAGCAACCAATTCTTTTTAAAGACAATGAAGACATTGATGAAATATTGAACTTCAATCAACATAAAACAACAATGTTTTTAGCTTGGTTTGAAGCTAATAAAATTTATCCATTGGGAAAAAATTTGACTTACTGTGAATACCCTAGATATTTTGTTTGGATGGCAGACAGAAGAGAGTGGAAGCCAAGGAAAATTGGTGTTAGTATTGGAAGGTTAACATATATTCCTGCAGGGTCAGGGGAATTGTATTATCTGAGGTTATTGTTGAATTATCAAAAGGGTTGTTGTAACTATGATAATATCAAAACTGTTAATGGTTTCATTCACAAAACATATAAAGAGAAATGCTATGCAATGGGGCTATTGGCAGATAATAAAGAGTTTATTGATGCCATTATAGAGTGCAGTGACCTTGCTTCAGGGAATCAGTTGAGAAGACTCTTTGTTACCCTTTTAATGATGAATACTATGTCTAGACCAGATGAAGTGTGGAACAAAACATGGAAGTTGTTATCAGATGATATTTTATACCAAAAAAGAAAGGAGTTTGTCCTACCAGGTATAATTTTTTTATTTTATTTGAAATTTATAATTTATGATTTATAATTGATGTATGACATATAATTTCTTTCCTAGGTCTTAGAATTGAAGATGCTCAAATTCAAAACATTTGTCTTCTACAAGTAGAAGAGTTATTAATTTCAAATGGTAAGTATTTGAAAGATTTTCCAAGTCTGCCAGAACCTATTCATTTAGATTCTTTTATTTATCAAAATAGATTCATTATTGATGAATTGAATTATGACAAAATAGAAATGTCTAAAATGCATTGTTCTCTTTTTCAAACTCTTACTCCTGAGCAAGTGGAAGTCTATGAAAATATAATGACAGCAGTCCTGTCAGACCTTGGTGGTTTTTTTTTCTTATATGGTTATGGGGGAACTGGAAAAACTTACATGTGGAAAACTTTGTCCACTGGTATTAGATCAAAAGGGTTGATTGTGTTAAATGTAGCTTCTAGCGGTATAGCTTCTTTGTTACTTCCAGGAGGAAAAACAGCTCATTCTACCTTTTGCATTCCTTTGGTAATAAATGAAGAGTCAACCTGCAATATTCCTCAAGGAAGTCTTAGGGCCAAATTGTTGATCAAAACGAAATTAATTATATGGGATGAAGCCCCAATGATTAATAGGTTATGTTTTGAAGCCCTAGATAGAACTTTAAGGGATGTCATGAGAGCTGAAAGTGAAGAAAATGCTCTTAAACCTTTTGGTGGTAAAGTAATTGTATTGGGAGGAGACTTTCGTCAGATATACCTGTTGTAAAAAATGGATCAAAATATGACATTGTGAAGGCAATAGTAAATTACTCTAACTTATGGAAACATTGCAAAATCTTAAAACTTACAGAGAATATGAGATTAAAGAGTCATACATCAATGCAAAGTCAAACAGAAATAAAAGAGTTTGCTGATTGGATACTTCACATTGGAGATGGAGATATGGAGTTAAATGAGTTGGGACAAGGAATGATTGAAATATCGGAAGAGAATTTAATTTTAGATGTTGAACAACCTTTACTGCAGTTGATTGAGTTTGTTTATCCCTCCTACATAAACAATGTCACATCTGATGGTTCTTTTGATGATGGTGCAATATTATGTCCAACAACAGAATGTGTGGATCAAGTGAATGAATTCATTTTATCATTAATACCAGGATCTGAAGTTACTTATTTAAGTTCAGACAGTCCTTGCGAATGTGAAGAAGAAGAAAATGCTCAAGCTGAGTGGTTTACAACTGAATTTTTAAATGAGATCAAATGCTATGGAATTCCCAATCACTATGTTAAATTAAAAGTCGGAGTTCCAATAATGCTTCTAAGATATATTGATCAAGCCAATGGACTTTGCAATGGAACAAGATTACAGGTAACTCACTTGGGGAAAAATGTTATTGGTGCCAAAGTTATTATTACTGGGAAAAATATAGGTGATCAAATATTTATTCCGAGAATGAACTTGACTCCTTCGAAAACAGGTTTGCCATTTATGTTTCAAAGAAGGCAATTTCCAATATCTTTGTGTTTTGCCATGACAATAAATAAAAGTCAAGGTCAAACTCTGAACAAAGTTGGTCTATATCTATCCCGTCCAGTCTTTACACACGGACAATTATATGTTGCTCTTTCAAGAGTAAAATCTAAGAAAGGGTTGAAGATATTGATTTTGGATGATAATGGTATTGCCAATAATTTCACTACTAACGTGGTTTACAAAGAAATATTCGAAAATGTTTGAAGTATTAACTTACCGCCTTACATATGAGGTATGAAAATTCTTTAATTATTTGAAATATATTTTTCTTTATCATATCTTTTTTGTAATATATGAACAACAATTTAAGAACTAATATACACTATCTCTGATAGGTTTTGATCAATGCTTTTGTTTGACACAAATATTCATGGTCATCTTGAAAGTATGGTACGTATTCTTTATCAATTGTAGAATGTGTTAGATCCTATTCTGACATATCTTTGTAAAAGTTTGTTAATTTAATTAATGTTTTACAGGAATTACTTATAAGAAGAAACAGTTTTGTAACATTAAAGTTCAGAAATGATGAATCTCTAAAGCACTTCATGAGGATGCTTCTCTGAAGCACTTCATAAGATTTATTCTCTTAAGCACTTCATGAGGTATGCTTACTTAAATTATTAATTTACATAATTTATTATTACTATTACAAATTTTGTGTATCTATTTGTGTACTTAATCTATTATTCAGGCTCTTGAAAGGCAATGTGAAATTCTTGATTTATGGAGTCAAATTCTATTGAGGGCTACGGACTGGATGATCATATCTCATTCAAGATATTAAGGACAAATATCAACATTGATTGAAATGGAAGTAATTTTAATGATGAAATTTTATGTATTATTAGCACTGCTTGGACAGTTTTAGAGTCTATTCGTTACTCTCTACATATTATTTAATTTATATTCACACTATATTTTGATGATTTGTAGAATTACTCTTTCAAATTTCTTTGTATAATGTTTTGGTTTCATCACAGGACACAATGTTTCAGGTACTCTTAATATTAGAGTTAAAACAATTTCTTAGACTTGAATACATTTATATATTATATATATAAATTTTTATTATTATCTTATTTTAATCATTTATTTATTTATTTATAAGTGATATAATAATTTTTTATCTTGAATATTTCAGGTGAGTTATTTGTTTCAAGAAACTTTACAGATATGTATAATACCTTATACTTATTCTTCAAATCATATAAAACAATTTCTTAGACTTCAATACATTTATATATTATATATATATAAATTTTTATTATTATCTTATTTTAATCAGTTTTTTTTATTTATAACCGATATAATAAATTTTTATCTTGAATATTTCAAGTGAGTTATTTGTTTCAAGAAACTTTACAGGTATGTATAATACCTTATACTTATTCTTGAAATCATGTGTACTAATTTGTAGAACTATTTGTCAACAATTGTTACAGAAATGTAAAATGATTTTGTTTTCTAAAAATCTATTATTCATGATTTTTTTATAACTTTTATCAAACTATTTTCTCTTATTGTCATTATTTTTGTGTACATTTTAACAGTTTGTTTTATTAGTAATAACAATGTGTTTTATTAATTTTTAGCGGTTTTACTATTTGGACAGTTTTAGATTGTATTCGTTACTTAGTACATATTATTTAATTTCTTTGTGTAATGTGTTGGTTTCATCATTGAACAAATTGTTTCAGGTTTCCTCCTTAATATTGCAGTTAAAACAATTTGTTATAGTAATTATGTTACTTTAAACAAAAAATTTGTATAACTGATATAATAATATAATAAAATATTTTTCTGGAAATTTTATGTAACGTTGTTTATCTTTAGAAACTTTACAGGTATGTCAATTACATTATACTTATTCTTCAAATACATGTACTAAATTGAATAATGAATTATTATTTAATTTAAATGGTTGATAAATTGAATATAATATTGTTACGACAAATTGCATGCTATGTCTAACAATGATTTGTTATTTAATCATGCTCTGTTTTTATTACTTATAACTTATGCCTTAAATGATTATATAAGTTACTCTGCTCATATTATATCAACATTATGGTCAACAAGATACAAGTTAGATCATTTCTTATTTTCAAGTCTTCTGTTTATTTTATTCTTTTTGAGATAGGGTGT
The DNA here is from genome assembly GCF_000499845.2 of Phaseolus vulgaris. Classification (NCBI taxonomy): domain Eukaryota; kingdom Viridiplantae; phylum Streptophyta; class Magnoliopsida; order Fabales; family Fabaceae; genus Phaseolus; species Phaseolus vulgaris. Next base: position 53,623,595 of record NC_023752.2, read on the forward strand.
GCCCTTTGTATTTTCCTGATACACTTTTTTCGAATTTAATTGATTTTTCCTATGCAGAGTTAATTGATTTTTCCAAATTTTAGGATTTCAAAATTTATTTTTTTACACAACAATTTATTTTAAACATTATTTAAATTTTAACCTTTGGATTTACATGCTTATTATTATTATTATTATTATTTATGTCAAATAATTATATGTTGTCAGAATTGATTTTTTTTCTGGGACGACTTCTTTTTATCTTATATTTCTCATCATCAAACTTCTTAAAATGAACAAATTCATTATTCAAAAAAATTTATTAAATAAAACAATTTGTTTAAATCAAAAAAAATATTTAAAGGCTTTATTTATTGATAGATGCATGTTTTCCATATATCTGATAGCAATCAACTCACAAATTTACAGATACTGTCAACTACTTGATTTGTACTTTTTTAGATTGAGTCTGACTTACTTGATTTTGTATTTTTTTTCAGATACACGTGGCTAATATAATCTCTTTTACACAGTTTTCAAAATATTCAATTTCTCTTCCCTATCAGATTTGGTAGATATAGATAATCATTTCAACATTAAACATTAATAGTTTAAATTTAAATTTCGCTTCCCAACAATCATTTCTTTATATAATTAAAATTTAATTCATTTTCAATATTATTTAAATTTAAATTTATTCTTATTATAATTAAATATTAAAAAATTTATATACATAATATATAATATTATATATATTATATAATTACGTATTTTGTATTATTATATTGTAGTATGCCTGTTATAATTCAGTTTAATTATTATTTTTTAATATTATTATTATTAATTAATTAATGATGTACTTGAAATGATAGAGACACCGGACAAACCAAAGGTCATAACATTGTGGTGTTTTTATTATTCACAACAGTACTCATTTCTACTTAAATCTTCTATAAAATATCCTCCTCTGCTACTTTCTTTCTGGTGCTCTACTACTTTCTTTCTGGTGGTTTCTCTATTATTCTTTTTCTCTCCTACTGAGTTCTTGGTGTTTTCTCCATTACTCATTTAATGGCGCCCAGTGCTGAAGAAATCATTAGACTTCAAACAAGAGGAGTCTTTTGGTGCATGAACAGCCGTGGGGAAGTATGTATATTTATCTTTTTTTCCAAAATTTCTTCTTTTCAACATTTTCTTCATTTGCTGACATTTTTTTTTCTTTATTTCAAAAACAATAGCTTGGTTATGTAGATCGGGCTTTCGCCATCAAGTTTCAAAAAGAACTGGGAAAGGAGTGGACCCTGGCTGATTCAGAAGGAAACGTCCATATAGTGGAATATAACGAAAATTTATTGTCGCCGGAAATATTGAGTGGATGGTTTAATTTGTTTGATTTCATAGATGATAACTACATTTTATTCTGTTATGTGGGTCACAACGCCTTCCATATAACTGTTTATATGGATGACGTCCCTCAGAGTGGAGTAAATCGTTATTTGGAAGAAATTGAAGGGAAGGAACCCTTAAGCATTGGTCCCTTCGATCATTTTTCCATAAAGTTGTCTCGATTAAGTATCAAACTCAGTTATCTGGTTAGTATAAAATTGATTTATTTAAAAATGCTTTCTATTATATTATACTTCATTTCTATTTTCTTATTATTTTGATATTGTTGTAGGATCTTCCTGCTAAATTTTCACAATATATTCGACAAGGGAGATTTAATAAGGTTACTTTGTATGGTCTATTAATGGATGTGGAATGCAAGGTCTTGAAAGGGAAGCCTCCTTCTAGATGGATTAAACTTGGCAAAGGGTGGAAGAATTTCTGTAGTCTTCATTCTTTTTCGTGAAGGAGACAAGATTATCTTTGAATGTGATATGAGAAATCCTTCTTCTCATATCAGGGTTTTGTTACTTACTTCTATTCACAGTTTAAGCTATCCTGCATAATTTCTTTTATTATTCTCATAGCATAATAGTTACCAGTTATTAAGAAAGCTCAGACATATTTATGTTTTTGCTTGGACTTTTTTGGAAAACTAAACTGTCAGGTACTCTTTATGTTTATATTATATTCACTATATGTTTCTGTTTAGTAGTGTTCATATTCTGTTTGTTCATCCATTTCTTGCAATGTGAATACATAAATTATTACAATTTTGTTTCATTATCTGGTATATTTATAATAGGTTGGCATTATTATATATGCTTAACGCTATAACAATTGCCAGTATATTAAAGTCATAAAAATCTTTGATCATATTTTTTATTATATATATTTTGTGTTAATATTAGAGAATGCTTATATTCGTTTTATTCTTTGTATATTGTTTATTATTAATTAGTCATTCAAGTATTAATTGTTGCTTTTTTTATCTAGAAACCTGATGATGTATATATGTTTATTATTGTTGTATGGTTTTTAAGATCTTTAGTTATTTATATAATAGTATTTCATTGTATTTATATTTCATTATGTTTTATTTGTATTATATTACATTACATTTTATTTTAATTTATATCATAAAAGGTGAATTCATAATTTAATATGATTTTGCCTACAATCTGTTTCGGGAAGAAACACACATTTACTGATAGTTTATTGTAATATTATACTTGGTATAATCTACTGAATTCTATTTTTTAATGGCAATAATTTTTTGGAGAGTTTTTTTTTTTGCAGATTAAATTACAGTATATGAAGATAGCGTGAGGTTGGTGAAGAGGACTTCACAACATAGTATTAGATAATTGTTTATATAATAATGTATTTGTTCAAATTATTTTATTGTATTGTAATGTATTTATTATGACAAAAATATATTCATGAATTTTTAATTATTTATGTTATATTATATTAAATTCATTAATATACTAAAAGTATGTAAACTTATACTATTGCAATATATTTAATTTCATTTCATCAACTTAATAATTTATAATATATCTAAATAAATTTATTATTTTTAATATTAATATTTAAATATAAAATATTAGAAAAATTCTTTGCACGAGTCAACGTACTAGTATTTATATATTTGAGACTTACCTTCTTTTTGAAAGTTGTGGTTATTTATATATTTGTAGTGGACTCGTCACTGTTGGACCAAGATTAACGGATTTATGATTAAGAATGTATTATCTAATTTTTCGTACAACTAAAACTTGTTAATTATTTATTGATTTTAATGCATTTTGAACATATATTGATCGGTCAGAATCCAATATTCAAGACATTTAGGACTCCTCCGATTTCCGTACAATTATCTTTACTATTTTTTTAGGGTGACAAAAACTTTATTCTTTTTTAAAACCTAAAAATTACACTAGCCGTTACTAACCTATGTAGTTGGAGAAAAAAAAACCATTGGCTAGAGTTTCAAAAAGAAAAGTAAAAAACAGTTATTAGCTAACGTTTAAGAACAAGTGGACATGAAGGGATCCTTTTGAAGGAAGGGACCACATCAAAGTGATATAAGAAACCAATGAAATAATGTGAATTTTTTTCAACACAGTTGAATGAGAAAAATGCTGAAAATACAAGAAAAAAATGAGTTGATAGATGAAGTATTGGACAAGGTAGAAATGTTATCCAAATCATAACATGTATCTCAGACAATGGTGCTTTGATGAAAACAACACTAATGTCATCTTCTGCAACTTCTGATAACAACTAATCAAATCTTCTTGTACTTTTCACGGACAACAAAAGAAAATTGTTCCAATCAGTATATAGTATATATCAGATGGAATAAAACAGAAAGTGAACATAGAGATTATATGTAAGATTTTGGATTAATCTCTTTCTTTTTATATTCAGTTAACTGTGTATTATTAATTTTTAAAAAAATATTTAATAAATTTTTTGTAAAAAAAGATATTCATTCAGTGACATGATAATATACAAGTAAAGGATTATAAATATTTTTGCACACCTAGTGAATTGAAATAAAACTCGAAGATATTTTATATAGATATTTTAAGATTTTCATGAAGAAAAAGACATTTCGGATTTTTATTCTTTTCAAGTATAGATATTTTGTGAAAACATTCTAATTACAATATATTTATTTACTAATTAACAGATAAGTAGAATTTATAAGAGTTTATGAAAATACTTTGATTTTAATGGACTTGTTTTCAACTTATTTCAACATATCTTACGTATATAATAAAAAAGTTATTAAGCAAATACTCAATTAACTCTCTAATCTAAATACACTGAAGCTTCAGGTCATTATTAAGCTTTTCTGAAATTTTGGTATAACGTCACTTTCAAGTTAATGTCAAATTATAATCACATTAGGAGGTAATCCTAATTTAAGAATGGCTTAATCCCCTAGTTTTAATTACCTTCTGCAAATGATTTTTGGTTAAAGAGGGCAAAACAAAAATAATTTAAGGTCACGTCTTGTCATGTATTTCATAATGCAGTGCACGACACCAACCATCAAACATGTGCTCCACGTAACCTAAAATAAATCATTAATGAACTGTGAAATCTCTTACTCCTTGATAAGAACATGGATAATATCTACGCAAAAATGTTTTCGAGTAACAAAATTCTCATCAATTTATATTTTCAGTTTAACAATTAAATCAAATAATACAGCCATAAAATTTTAATTTATGACGTTCAGAACATTTAAATACTATGAGAAACCACTTTAATCATATTTATGATTATAAATCTAACGTGTTTCTGTAATTTTAATCAATACTTTTTTTTTTACTTATAACATTTATATTTTTGTCCTATGTTTGATGAGAAGATGATATTATTGTTGAGTGTGAAGTGCGGACTAATTAAGTTAGATTCACTATACATCATTTTAATGAGTGAACTTAATTATGGTGTATTTTTTATAATTTCTATTTAAGAGATCTTTGTGTTTGTAATAAAATTGTAACAAATAGAATGAAAATAGAATTAGTTGCCCGTAGACTAGATTATAGATTGGCAACGAACCATCCTGCAGTTGATTCGTGATTGTTTGTGTTGTTTCTGCGTATATTTTTTCATTAAATATATGAATTTTTTAAAACTCTGAAATATCTAGTAATCCAATATTACAACGGAAACTAAAAACGGGAAGAACATTGGTCAAATTTTGTATGACTGAGACAAAAGCTTTGAAGAAGAAGAATTAAGAAATGTGAGAAAAGCAGAGTTGATATATAAAGTTTAAATTTATTTATGGTTGAACAACCTATGGATGGGCCAGCCAAAACATCCTTGTCTTTGAAGCATCCTAAGTATCCCACCCTGTTCCAATATTCTATATAATGGAAACAATTCTGCATAGTCTCATTCTCTGTATCCAAATAAAACAGAGACAGTGAAAGTTTGATGGAGGAGAAGAGGAAGAGCAAGTTGTGGTTGAAGAAGGTGTCGTGGCCGTTTCGGTGGAAACCGCAGAAACTTCAAACGATCATAGTAGACACTGTGGTTTTCAAGATACTCTCGGTGGCTGAAGCTGTAGTGCTTGTCTCCACCCTCTGTTTCTTCTACCTCTGCTGTGGCTGCAACTTTTAATTCATGGTTCAGTGGAAAAACTCTGTTTTCTTTTATGAAACACTTCATTTTACCTGTTTTACTTTCTCTAATCAATATTTGTAGGAAGGCTTAACAAAATATTATTGTTTCATTCGTTGTTTCTTGTTACTGCTTCACTTCAACTGTATTAACAGGTTTCTGATTAGTAATAGAATTATGCACAGAGATTAGCTTTTCATGACATCTTTTATGCTTAATTGTGTTATAGATTCAATCCTTTTTTGCTTAACCAACTCTTAAGTTTCTTCTTCTCAAAAGGGCACTCTCTTCTTCACACTTCTCTCTTCTTCTTACAATTTGAAAGTCTAATTTTAACACCAAATTAGAAAAAAAAGATGTGTTATTATATCATCTGTGACCTTAAAATAAATCTGTTAAAGATGATATTAATAAGATTAATCAACATTCAACTTATTGTCTTTTTGTAATATAGAGTTCTTCAAAGTTTTGTCCTTAAAAATTAATAGAGAAAGAGAAAAAGAATATATATTCTTGATTTGGTGAACAAATGTATTGAGGTGGTTGGACTGAATTTTTTTTTAATTTGTTGGGAAGAGAGGGCTGATTTATATTATTGTAAATGCAGAAATTACTATCAAATTCGGTAAAGAAAATTGTGATTAATTTCAATATTAATATTCCAATTATGTTTATATATATACTGTGAAACGAAAAGAGAAAAAATAACATGATCACTTTGCTTGCAGTTATATGAATGTTATTTATTGTTATAAAGTTTTAACTGTAAAGAACATAACCGTTGGTTCATTTTTATATATTTGTTATAATTTACGATTCACTTTATGACCCAAGAAACTCACCAACCTCAACTAAAAGATGACTATATAATGCAATTATAATTTTTTTCTCTTTAAAAAGAATATCAATAAGAGTTTTTAACAAAATATCATACTCTATCCTAATGCAATTCTTCAATTACATAACGTTTTAACTGTTAAATGTAATAATAAAATATATATATATATATATATATATTGATAATATGTTACTATTCAATATTTTCAAAAATATAAACTATTTAAAAATAATAATTTAGGCAATGCCACTTTTATTTTTTGCTCATGATGAAATTCTCAATTCACTATTTTTTTTTTCTATCTCAGAGGAAACTTAATACTAATTAAAGCACAAGATAATTGATTTTAGAAAGTTTCAAAAAAATGCATCGAAATCGATTTTTTTGTCCATCCTTAAAAATGAAATAAATAAAAAAATTATTGTCCAACTTTTAATCATCACATCACTACAATAAAATTAACAAATGAAGAAGTAGAAAAGAGAAGACGCCATAAAACACTTGATTTGGTATCCCACAGCCATGTGTGACCCAATCCCAATTTTGTAAGGTGTAAAAGAGATTGACATGGGAGAAAAATGGATAGAATAATTGAAAAAGTATTACAAAAATCATGAAAGTAGATTATAAAACCTATATTTTAGTTTCTTTGTTTTATAAAGAAAATAATCATTTTAATTTTTTATATTTGAAAATAGTCATTTTAGTCTTAAAATTTGACAAACTAAAATATTTTGTTGTCTCTTACTTTGAAAGACCAAAAAATAAATTCAGTGAAATTTACAAATTAAGATTAAGAACAAAATTAAGTCTTAAAATTATTATACTCCACAATTTATTTGGAAAACAGCTCTTTTGTAATAAATAGGAAAATGGGATACTAAATTCAAATAAAATCATTAAAAAAAATAACAATCTAGTATGAAGATGAATAATAATAATAATGAGTAAATTATATGTATAAAAAAATTAGAGACACTTAAAAGAAGTTACATGAAAAAAAAGAAAGACACTAACTTCTTTAGTGTGTGCAGTGTGGTAAAGAGGAGGGCCTTCTTCGCTCGCAAAACAAAATCACAATGGCGTCACCAGCGGCGGCAAGGTCGCCGGTATCCGCCGGCGCATCCCCGATGCAACGCCTCTCCACCTTCAAGAGTCCCTCCGCCGGCGCTGCGAGCGTCACCACCCCGACGTCCTCGGCCCTCGATTCTCTCGCCTTGGATCCCATCTTCTCCGCCTTCCTCTCCCCGTCCTTCTCCTCCACCTCCTTCTCCTCCGCCGCCCTCTCCTCTGGATCCCCGGCCTCCACCGCCGAGAAGCTCCACCACGCGATCCGCCTCCTCGAGAACCAGCTCCGCTCGGAGGTCCTCTCGCGGCACCACGATCTCCTCTCGCAGCTCTCCTCCCTCCACCACGCCGACCACGCTCTCTCCACTCTCCGATCCTCGCTCTCCTCGCTCCAGTCCTCCGTCCGCCGCCTCCGTTCCGAGCTCTCCGACCCGCACCGCGCCGTCACCGCCAAAACCACTCAGCTCTCCAACCTCCACCTTACCACAGAGCTCCTGCAGCATTCGATCCGCGCCCTCCGCCTCTCCAAGAAGCTTCGCGATCTCATGGCCGCTGACCCCGAAAAACTCGATCTCGCCAAGGCAGCGCAGCTGCACTACGAAATCTTAAGCCTGTGCGACGAGTACGACCTTGGTGGCATCGACGCCGTCGACGAAGAGATTGTTTGGGTTAGGGAGACCGGAGATTTGGTTCGGAGCGAGGCGATGAAGGTTCTGGAACGCGGAATGGAAGGGTTGAACCAGGCCGAGGTTGGAACAGGGTTGCAGGTTTTCTACAATCTCGGAGAATTGAAGGTCACTGTGGAGCAGGTGGTGAATAAGTACAAGGGTTTGGGTGCTAAGAGTGTGAGTGTGGCGTTGGATATGAAGGCTGTTACGGGTGGAAGTGGATACGGTCCCGGTGGGATTAGAAGTTCTGGAACGCCCCACATTGGAGGAGGAGCTAAGGCTAGAGAGGCTTTGTGGCACAGGTTGGGGAGTTGCATGGATCAGTTGCATTCTATTGCTGTTGCTGTGTGGCATTTGCAGAGGGTGCTCTCCAAGAAACGGGATCCATTTAGCCATGTTTTGTTGCTTGATGAGGTCATTCAGGTGAGGCTCACTGGTTATTGTTTTTGTAGTATCAGAAGGAAATTATGTTGTTGCTTGGATTCATATATGCCTATCTGTATCCATAACACTGACACTTGAAAGGATTGTTTGTCCCCAAAGTTTGATACGTAGATGATGGATACTATTTTGTGATAATGTTGGGGCTTCCTTGGTATAATCAATTTACCAATATAATATAGTTGTCTAACAAAAACCCTTGGCTTACACAATATGGTGAGCCAAATCTTGGTGTTGGAATTGTTGAAGCTTGGAACTTCTAGAAATTGTGAGCTCAAACAGATTGCTTTACGTTCAGTTTTTTACACATCTGATTTGATCAGTATTGTATTTGGAAACAATTATTGTGTGTGCTTCTCTGGCTAAAAGCAGCGGATTATGTTAGAAGTTTGAATCAAGTCAATAATTGTTAATTTCTGAAGAAACTGACATGGCAAGACCTCTGAATGTATTGCACTAATTTAAGCCAATAACTTTATACTTCATTCTTCTTGTTTTTCAATTAATAATTTGCTGTGAAATACAAATCGTTGCCAGTCTTCCAAATCTTTCCTGTTTTGTGGTCTTCTATTCTCCTGTGATGCTGTAAAGTCATGGTTAACAGATGCGAGGGGGTGACCATACTGTATTACTACTACCTATATAAGTGAAGAGGAGGAAGTAAATAGAGCAAGCTTGATTGCTTGTTGTTTTGCATTTCTGTACAATTATGTAAATATGCTTCCAGCTTTATGCAACATTATATTGTCCGAGACCTTCTATCTTCAAATGAACTGTATAGGATGCAAGATAGAGAAATGATAAAATAGCATGCATGCGCATTCTCTTCTGATGCATTAACCCACTAAATGGGTATGGATTGCATTGAATTGTATGAGATGAGATTTACTAGCAATAAGGTGATCAATATTTTAGATGCACAAAGAAGATGATTTGATTTTTTTGATGAGGTATTTTGTCTAAGGTTTGAAACTTTTTTCTATCTCATACCATGTGAAAATAAACAGATTTAATGGACTTCCTAGTTCCTGGGCTTCAGTCTTAATTATTTATTATACTTCACAGTATTCAGTCTTCATTGTTCACACTTCCTAATTTGTATTGGATATTTTTCTAATTTTCTAATGGTGCCTGCTGCTGCATAGGAAGGTGATCCCATGCTAACAGAACGAGTTTGGGAGGCCATTGCAAAGGCTTTTGCCAACCAAATGAAGTCTGCTTTCACTGCATCAAGTTTTGTTAAAGAGATTTTTACAATGGGATATCCAAAGCTTTATTCCATGATAGAGAATCTACTTGAAAGAATTTCACATGACACAGATGTCAAAGGAGTATTACCAGCTATCAATTCGTCTGGGAAAGAGCAGATAATTTCAGCCATTGAAATATTCCAGAATGCATTTTTGGCTCATTGCTTGGGTCGCCTTTCAGATCTAGTGAATTCTGTATTTCCAATGTCTAGCCGTGGTAGTGTACCCTCCAAGGAACAAATATCAAGGATTATAACACGCATTCAGGAAGAGATAGAAGCTGTTCAGGTGGATGCACGTTTAACTCTTCTTGTTTTGCGCGAAATTGGCAAGGTTTTAATTCTTCTTGCAGAACGGGCTGAATACCAGGTAAACATATGACATTATAGTATCAAAGGTGTTCTATGCTGTTCATTAGATTTTTAAGCACTACATTAATTGGCTAAGAAAAGAATTTGATGCTATCTAGCTCATGGGTTTTTAGGAAGGCTACCAAGTTAGCTGTAATATAACTTTTACATTTTTGGAATAAAGATATTTTTACAAGGAAAGAACGGGTAGACAGAAGAAGGAAAATCAGTTTGGCTGCATGCATCTATTATATTAATATTAATGAATTGTGACTGCATCCATATATTATATTCCTATTAATATTATTGAAAAACAATAGTTTGTTCTGTCATTTAGGAGTTTATGTGTTGTATTATTGGTCTTGTACTGTATCATATTCACTTTGTACTGTTGTGGTTATCAGCAACCATTCAAGTACTTAACTTACATGTATTAAATAATTAACAATTTGGCTAGACGTATGCAATATTTTACTGATATTACTACCTGAGAGTGTTATCACTGGTCATGATATGATGAAACATAATGACTGATGATAGGTAGTAAACTACCTAAAAGTGCTGATGCTGTATGTTTCCTCTGGAGCTTAAAGGCTCCCCTCCCCTTTCACTGTGCGAGTCTTGCAATATTTACAATTCCAAGAGAAGGGATGAAGCCTATAATATAATAAACATAATTAATTTAGTTAATCATTTTCATTGTTATGGCAGATCTCCACTGGTCCTGAATCACGTCAAGTAAGTGGTCCTGCAACACCAGCACAGCTCAAGAACTTTACATTGTGTCAGCATCTTCAAGATGTTCATACACGAATATCATCTATGCTTAAAGGAATGCCTAGTATTGCTGCAGATGTGTTGTCAGCTTCATTAGGTGCAATATATGGTGTTGCCTGTGATTCTGTAACATCTTTATTCCAGGCAATGCTGGATCGTCTTGAGTCTTGCATATTGCAAATACATGATCATAACTTTGGAGTGCATGGAATGGATGCTGCTATGGACAACAATGCATCACCTTATATGGAGGAGCTCCAGAAGTGCATTCTTCACTTTCGCAGTGAGTTTCTATCAAGGTTGTTGCCTTCCAGAAATTCCGTAGGTCCTGGGACAGAAAACATATCCACCAGGCTTGTCCAGAGTATGGCTTCACGGGTTCTAGTATTCTTCATCCGACATGCTTCCCTTGTCAGACCACTTTCAGAATCAGGCAAGTTGAGGATGGCAAGGGATATGGCTGAATTGGAGTTAGCTGTGGGCCAAAATTTGTTCCCTGTTGAGCAACTTGGTGCACCATATCGAGCACTTAGAGCATTTCGTCCACTTATTTTCTTGGAAACATCCCATCTTGCATCATCTCCTCTTCTTCAAGATCTGCCACCTAATGTCATACTTCATCACCTGTATACCCGTGCTCCTGAAGAATTGCAGTCACCACTGCAAAGAAACAAACTAACACCATTGCAGTATTCGTTGTGGCTAGATTCTCAATGGGAGGATCAAATCTGGAAGGGCATCAAAGCAACACTTGATGATTATGCTACAAATGTGAGGAGCAGAGGGGATAAGGAGTTTAGCCCTGTTTATCCTCTCATGCTTCAATTGGGCTCCTCCTTGATTGAAAAGGATCAGACTTCCTCAAAGTCTTGATCCAGTAAATAATTTGTAGTCTAGCAAATTCAACCACATCAGCGACTTCCCATATTTGCTTCTTGAGTTGTTGAAAAAGGGTTTTGTTGCGGAAACACGATCAAGAGGCTGCTAGTTCTGCTAGCAAGCATGAGATACAAGCGTGTGTATTTTTTTTTCCCTTTCCTTTTTTCATTTCTATTCTTCTTCCCTCTTTCTTTCTTTTTATAAAATGGAATTACTGTTGTTGGTTAATCTCCATTTTCCTGATTAATTGTTGTTATATTCAATGTAGAGAAATATAGATTCTTGATGGAAGACAGAAACAAGTGCTGTAGTATACTCGTCGTGATTAATATGTGATAGATTATTTTATCATTCTTTATCTAGGTTTGCAAATCTCTCCACATATGGTGTAAACTATATGTTAAAGTATATGCTATTGTTTTTAATATAAACTAGAAGATCCTATCGAAGTATCGGTAACGTATGCTATGTTTTATAATAGTGAAGGCTAATTAAAGGGATGTAAAGCTTTTTTCAACCATATCCAATTAAATGGATTGGAGTTAAAATCCAAAAATATAGATTTGGATTTGAAATAAATCCATTTAAATGAATTTGGATAATTATAGATTGGATATGGCAATTTGGATTTTTTTCTACCCTTAATTATATTATAGGAAAGAAACGACATTTTTATTAAGAGTGATATCAATTCAATCACATGCCATTCACCTTACAACAGAAAGAGGATTTCTTTAATTATTATTAGGAATTCTCTTCTCACGATGGTAAAATAAATTAATTGAAGCCCGGTTCTTTCGTAAAAGAGTAAGCTGTGAAAGGCACAGAAATCGATATTGTTCCTAAACAGGCCCAGTTGAGCAAATGTCCAGGTGTGCGCCTATACTCCTACTTCTGTTCAAAAGCTTTTTTGAAACGGCATATAAAGACTTGAAAGCAAATAAAATCAAGTATGGTGGAACTAAGATCTTTTAAAGTAATCTACAAAATCCATTATCAACTTGGCTTTCCTTGTGCTACGTGCGAAGGACCTACATCCATATTCTCTACTGTGTCATTACTCTTGCGAGCATACAGTTGAGAAATCCAATTGCTCACTCCAAAGCCAGTATCCTTCAAGAAAGATAATTGAGGTATCCAACTCTTCAAATCAGTACCTGATATCTTGTCATTGTCATCCTGAGTTTCGCAGACAAATCCTACCTCTTCTCTAGTATTTCTATGACTCATGTCTGGTACAATAGAAGGCAGATTGAATAGATGAGATACTTGAGAAGGTGTCGATGAGTATAATGATCTAAGTTGCCTGCTTACATAGTCACTGCTGTTACTATACATATGAGGAACCCATTTGCCCACTGCAAAACCAGCATCCTTCAAGCTAGATAACTGAGGTATCCAACTCTTCAATTCTACTTCTGAACTCTTGTCCCTATCATTGCTAATGCTCCCTTGAGTTTCACTACTCGAAGGAAGCATAGATTTAAGAATATTCCATTTCCAGATAAATTCTTGCCTTTCTCCAATTTTACTGAGATTCACAGCAAGTGTAACAAAAGGTGGATTTAATAACTGTGTTGCTTCCCAATGAGTACTACTGGTGTATAAATGCCTAAACTTTCCGCGTATGTGTTCCCTATCATGGATAGTTTGCAGAAGTTCGGCATCACTTGGCCACCATTGTTCTAGGCCATGAGCTGCAAGAAATTCATGTTTTTCTTTGGAATCAACAAACCACTTTGCTCTAAGTTGCCGAGTTGTAGGATCCTTATTCTCCTCCATCATCTTTTCTCTTGTGCCATCATTCTTGTTGTAAACATTCAGATAAGAAACACATTTCACCACCCAAAAGCTAGCATCCTTCAAGCGAGAAAACTGCGGTATCCAACCCTTCAAACCTACACCAAAAGTATTGTCTCCATCATTGCTGACTTGGGTTTTTCCACTAGAAAGGGGCACAGATTTTAGTATATTCCAGACGTAATCAGTCGTTTCTCTAATGTTAATGTGAGTCGTGGCAAATGAAACAAAATGTGGATAAAGTAAAAGTATTAGTAGTGAAGGTGTAGCAATGTTCAAAGACGTAAGTTGCTTGCTCATGAGTTTGCAATTATGGATATCCTGCTCAAGTTCTGCATCACTTGACAACCATTGTTTCAGGCTATGCGCCTCAAGAAATTCCTGGTTTTTCTTCGAGACAACAAACAACTTCGCTACATTTTCTCCATCTGCAGGAACCATATTTTCATTGTCTGTGATCTCTCTGGTTCCATCAGTATAAAAGTAAAGACAACTGATATAGTCATTGCTGTTAATATACAAATGAGGAACCCTATTTCCAACACCAAAACCAGCATCCATCATACTTGATAACCGACGCTTAAATCGCTTCACACTTATACCATAAGTCTTGTGCCCATCATTGCTACCTTGAAGTTCATTACCTGATGCAAACATAGATTTAAGTCCATTCCAGACATATTCTGCCTTCTCTCCAATATATCCAATATTCATGGCTAGTGAAACAGAAGGTGGATTAAATAGATGTGCCTCCACATTAATCCCTTCTTTTGCTAGTTCCTTTCCCACCTGAAGACCAAATCCAGCCCCCAAGGAATGCCCTGCAATGCAAACATTCCTGCTTCCATGTTTATCAGAAACTGATAGCAGTGCCTCCAAAGTTTCTTTAAACCTGAAAGAGCCCTTCAAGCTTTCCCAAGCAGCAAAACGGATGTCATCTTCAATATCTCTTCGCCTGGTATGGCTTCTGAGTAATGTTCCTCTGAGTGCCAAAACAGCTTTAGGTGCACCATTTGGTCTAATTGGTATAAAGTCGGCCAATGCTGCAGATCTATCCCATTCAAATATTGCACCAAAAATAGATCCATCTCTTTTATCAATCAATTTGTGGGTGAGCTTGTACTTCAAGGGCATCCACCAACTTGGAGCAAGAGCATTTTCCTGTGTTCTGTTCTCCTGCCTATCAAGTTCAAGCATGTAAACTGCCTTTACAAGCCGAGCCATGGCCACACGTTTATAATCTGCATCCTTCCTGCACAGGACAAAATAATTATTAGCAACGTCCACGTACATAATATCTGTCTCTGTCCCTCAAAAATAAATCCTCTTTTTTTGTCTCTCATTTATGAACATTTGCTAAAAGATAAGGAGGACCAGGTGAAATACCTTTTATAAATGAGGGACCAGTATTAGATTTTATGTTTTAGAGACTAATATAAAACGTTCTCTTTTTTGGAGTAAATTCATATCACCTATTAGAAAACATGAGAACCCATTTGGAAAAGTTTGAAACTTTATACCCGTGTTGCAACCCATTGTGCTGACATCCTCAAAATGAATAAAAAAAAAAACCTTGGGACTTACAAAACAAGAAATGGCACATGCTTTTACTACCAAGGAGCAACAAAGTGTTGTCAAGGATTATAAAATGCATGAGTGAAAGACAAAACTAATCTGAGAACTGACCAGCAAGAATTGATAAGGTCTCTCCAAGTGAGGCTTCTGAAGTTGGGAGGGCCATCTGGGTTGCTATCAAGCTGACTTTCAGGTGGAAGCACCATCACAGTGTGCCAATGAGTCCAAATTGCTGTGTACAAGATGGTTCAGAGTGAAATCATATCAGTGTACTGCAACTTTATCTGTTTTTTCTATTCTTACGCGCTTTGCACTATTGCATGTATAGGGTAAAAGCTGATAAAAAAAAATATACGGTAAAAAGTCTACATTCATTTTTATATACGTTTTTTTTAAAAAGTACTTATATTTTTACAGTAAAATTATACACTTGACACCGTTATTTTAGCCTACTTTTTCTCTTTTTCTTAATAATTATAAAATTTTATTTATTTTAATAATTATATTTTCTTGAAAGCTTATTCTCAGAGTAGTTATGTGATTCTCAAAACTTCAAAACAAAATATTTTAACATTCCACTTTTGATACAAAGAACTAACTGATAAATATTTTAATAATAATATATTGTATTCAAATAATAATAAATAAATAAAACTTCAAAATAAAATAATAATATATAGTTATTAAAGGGTTATATGAATTAGTAGAAATTTCAAGATATGATTATCTACAATTTTTAAACGTTGTCTATTAGACTGACTTAACGGAAGCTTCTTTTCATTTTCCAATAAAGTTAGGATGGGACTTGGAAGCACTGCTTTGAATACCAGTATTTTCTTATTTGTCTCCATTTTCCAACTAGTTAATCCATATATAAAGTTTATTCTTGCGTTTTTTTATCCTTAATTTCAGTATTGAGATTAACTTAATTAAACACTTTTATTACTATTAATTTCTATTTTACCAATTATAGTCTATATCTTTTATTATTTAATTAATTTATATAAAAGATATAAGTATATTTTTAAAATTTATTATGAGTTTCGTAACTTTTATTTTCACTCTTAATCATAAGAAAAATAAATAAATTTTAGGTATATTGAGAAAAAAAATAATTGTATTAAATTTTATTAATCTCTTGACATTTTATTTGAAATAGGGAACATAAAATATAAAATCATGTATATGTCATATATGTCGTCTGATGTCAATGTCTAAAAAAATAAAACCAATCTTAAAGTTGATGAAAAAGTTAAGAGTTTTAAAATGGAACGACACATGTGAAGTAACATTTTCAACTGTCAAAATTGTTATATAATTCTCACTCGTCTTTCGAAAACATATCTTGGATGCAAACTCCTTGTCTACTTCTTAATATATAAAGTGGTTAGTGTCCCATTGATATAAAAGATCATCAAGCAAAAATTTATTTACTTCGTTAGCCAAGAGCATGAGGTCAGATACCAACTCCTCGAGAAGGTGGTCTTGGTGCTTGTCCACGACTAGGAGACTTTGGTCATACTTTCAAAGTCACTAGATCACATTCAAGTCTGATTGTCCTATATGCAAAGTCCTCTGAACACTGAAGTCGGTAGGATGAATGATCGCATTGTTGGTTCACTTGTCAGAATTTAACATTAAGTATGAACCAAGGGGGACCTATAAAATCACAATGTTTAGCAGACTTCGTGTCCGAGATATAAGGAGGACAACATGAGGAAGGAATGTGGGTACTATTTATATGTGGATGAATCATCCAATCAAAAAAAGATTGGCTCAGGAATAGTTTTGGAGGGATCCAGGGATCCCAGGATAAAATAGTCCATATGATTTGAATTCAAGACATCGAACAACCAAGACGAGTACTAGATGCTCATAATATGACAACTATTGGAAATTGGAAAAGGACATGGTAACACAACATATGAAGTGTCGAAGTGATTCACAACTCATAGTCGAACACATCAACAAACAATTCTATGTCAAAGATCCCCTTTTTGCTAAGATATTATCATCGAGTATCCCACACTCATCCATCGGGGAATCATCATATAATCTCACTTACAGATAAACGTTATGCTACTACCAGTTGAGGTCGGAGAACCTACCATTCACTACGACCTCACTAATCTTCAGCTTAACAATAAATGACTAAGGACTGAGTTAGACCTCGTGGAAAAAAAACATGATAGGGGAAAAATATGGGAGGAAGTTTGTAAACAAAGAACAACTCAACGTTACAACGAAAAAGCCAAGCCTAGATCATTCAAGGAAGGAGTATTGGTGTGGGAATGAGAAATAAGGCATGCAAAGACTCTAATGACGAAAAATGTGCACCAAACTCAAAGGGTCCTTTCTGAGTAAAAGAATATCTACATAATGGAGCTTATCGATTAAACAATTCGATGGAAGATACATCTCAAAAACATGGAACGCAAGTCATTTAAAATTGTATTGCTGTAAAAATATGTAATCAAGGTGTACTCTTTCCTATGGATGATTTTGTTCGAGGAGGTTTAAATGATGCGCCAACAATAATAAAGATTTGGTCTTAAAAAAACAAGTTCTTTTCTCATAACACATTACTCTTTAAAGCACTAGCACTTCTTAGCCAAGAAAGCTTTCACATAGGTGAATCCTTGCTGAGAATATAAAGTCAAAACTTCTTTGTCAAGAAAACTTTCATACAAATGAATCCCTATCAAGAACTAAAACAACCTACCAAATAAAACTTGATAGTTAAGGAAGCTTTCACGAAAGTGAATCCCTACCAAGAAGTCACCAATGACTAATTAATGCATGTCACCAACATCCAGAGTCTGCAATATTATTCTATCCAACAAGACCTCCCCGTAAGCGATAAATAAAATAATAATAAGAATAAATACATATTGATTATATGTTGAGATGATTCTAGATGAGACAACTATATACTAACACCTCGGTGGAAAAGCCTCCATAAAGATAGATATATAATCAAGAAGGTCACGAATGTTAACCCTACCTAACAAACTGAATGCAAAAATTAAAACTATATTTACAAGCATTTTCCAAAGAAATAAATGATTAAATGAAACAAAAATTCAAATATACATTCTCCAAATAAGAAAAGCTAAAAAGTTCTTATGATTCATTAAAGTTCGAAAAAGAATCTAAACACTAACTACTCATTTACAAAATAAAAAGTTAAAATAAAGGTGTAAGCCACAAAATTAATACGAACACAAAATAACAAAAACAAACCAATGTTATTATAAGTTAACCATGCCCTCCACTCAACCCAGGAGTTGCTGGCGAGTCCAAGTTCTCCGCCTCGTATGAAATCTCTTCAACAGGAATAAGTTCCTCATTGTAGAAATCTTTGTTGACATCAATTTGTTTTTTCATAAAGAGGGATCTTGTAAAAATAGGCCACCTGATGAAGAGCCTTATTAAAGTTGAGCTCATGTTGATATATTCTTGTGCGTCGCATAGATTCTTCTCTAACTTCTCTGAACAACCACCAATACTTAGAAAAAATTTTATGCATCAAGATTTAACCCACTTGCAATCATTTCTCACGTGAAGGTCGTTCCCAACCTGCTCCTCAGGAGATTCACTAAAACTAATGGAGCCCTCACCAACCAAGCTAATTAATTCCACACGCCCCAAAAATGTCTACCTATTCGAATCCTCATACTCATCCGACGAAGAAGAAGTGTCATAAGAGAAAGAAGACATTATTTACCTCAATGAAAAACGCTCAAATATCTCAAACAAAAATATAGTGAATGACAGTGATGTAAATAACCACAAAGTCCATGATTTATAAACATAAGGAGACACAGAGCAAATGAACCCTCACGACCTCCCAACTATCATATTGTTTCCCCTCTAACGACTATGATTTAACGACCTTTCACATCCTTGACATGCCCAATACCAATGCCTTCAGCATATTCTAGACTCTTCAAAGGATTTTTCCTCCTCGAGCCTGGGAGACAGTACACCACCCAAAGTCGATAGGGTTTTGATAAGGAAAACAAATATTTCTTCTCAAAAGTCTCTTCATAAACTCATTCGAGTTTCGGGGTAATCTACTATATAATGTTGAGATAACATTGATAGGCTGAGATATATCTCGACAACAATATTGGGACGACGATTCCCCAATAATAAGGACGCACAACATACTCCCGACACACTTAAATGTTATGCATCTCTTCAAATAATTAAATTTGATTAGCAATGATATTACACTTAAACATTCCTGAAACTGCAATTAAGGAGTATTTTGATTTTATTTTTTTTAAATCCATACAAGTATAAATCCGTAAAAATTAGTATGAATAAATAAATATCCTAAATAAAAAAAGGTTTATTCTAATTTAAATACCAATTCCTATATCTAAAAAGAACATTGACTTCAATGTCAGAATGTGAAGACGATATCAAGCGATTGAGACCAACATCGAAGCCAAAACTGAAACTTAGGAAAGTGAAGACCGAGGAATGTTTACGTGAAGTCATTACCCGAACCGACCTTGTAAGAATATTGATAAGTGCCTAATTTCAGTAATATTTCATATTAAAATATAGGTACTTAAGAGTATTAATTACTAAATTAAAAATAAAATAATCCCTAATTTATGAATTTATACATTTATACATCTTTTATGATCTTTATTTGAATAAGAGCATTTTATTCCCAAATTTGGTGTTAATTTCAGGTTTCTAGAGAAGAATGGATATGGTTGAGCTAAAGAGAATAGGATAAGCTAAAAAGAGAAAGCTGGAAGGACCGAAACAGACAAAAAAAGCAAAAAAAGTCCAACTCAGCAGCGGAGTATCTCACTCAAGCGAGCTAAAGTTTTCATAAATCAATGCCTTTCTCGCTCGAGCAAAAATTCCTCACTCAAGCGAGAATGCATCAGACAAATTGGACTCTTTTTATGTTTTATCAAGAAGCCCATCAACGCGACGCAAGAAGTCACCTAACCCTAGCAAAATAGGTTAAATAGGGGGCTAGAGGCACAACCCTAGTATGACAGATTGAGAGGAAAACACAATTGAGTGATTTGTAACCAATTGGGAGAATAAAAGGTACTAGAAGTATGCGTGACTAATTTTACCCTTTGTGATTGAGAGTAATCTGTTTTAACTCTTATGTATTGAGGTGATATTTAAATATGATATAATATTTTGTTCTTGATTGATTATTGGTATTGTTGTTTTGCTTCTAAAAAGTTGTGACATGTTTGCTTAAATATGACTGAGAGGTATTTTTAGGGTTCTGACCTAAACAACAATACTTAACATATTTGAATGCTAGAAATAGACTTGAAATGTTAATTTCTATTAATGTCTGAGCGAGACTCTAAGTTGTTTTTATAAGTACGCGAGAGATCGATATTTATGAAATATTCTTAATAATTTTATATGCGAGAGATCAATATAAATGAATTTTATAGACATCAATTTCAATCGAAGAACTTATTATTAACATGCTAATCAAAATACATGAAAATGAGAGAGATGAAACCTAATCCCTATTTTTCCAACTTGAAGCGACAAATTATTTGTTTATTTTCTTTTTGCTAATTGCCAACACAACCACTTTCAATACACTTTTAATTGTTTTATTTTATATTTAACGAATATTGTATTTAATAATTCATTTGTTTCTTGTGGAATCGATATCCGTCTTTATTGATAAATTATTATTTCTGACAACGTGGTGACCCTTCCTAAATAGTCATCAAATATGAAAGTTAATAAATAAATAAAAACCTCCTCTTTTAAAGTAAATGATTAAACTTATTTTAGAAATTAATTTTCAATAAAATAATAAATACTCCACATCAATGTTGTCTAGAACAAATTGTCTTCGTTTATAAAATTAAATATAAAATACAACATACGCGTGTCAAATTATTTCCTTGGAAACATGTAGAGATAAAACTCTCGAGAAATATAGTTTAGAAGATAAAGTAGAATAATAATCATTAATTAAAAATTAATTATTATAGTTATAATTAATTTTATATTCTATATCATATATTTTATTAGAGGAGCCAAATCTTAAATGTGGTGTTTTATTTTATTTTAAATTACATCTAACCCCTTTCTTATGACTTTAACTGGGAAGAGTAGCAGTGTATAAAGATCTAAGCTGCCTGCTTATGAGTTTGCTGCTATGGATAACCTGCTGAAGTTCTGCATCACTTGACCACCATTGTTCCAGGCCATGAGCCTCAACAAACTTTTGTTTCTCCTTAGAGACAACAAACAGCTTTGCTGCAACTTCTCCCTTTGCACTTCCCACATTTACCTTTGTTGTGCCACCACCATCATTGTAATAGCAACATATATAGTCACCATTGTTAACATACAAATAAGGAACCCATTTTGCTATCCCCAGACTAGCATCTTTCAAACCATAACCAGATGGTCTCTTCAATCCTGCACCTGAAGTTATGTCTCCGTCGTTACTGATTTGTGCTTCATTACCATAAGGAAGCATGGATTTAAGTCTATTCCACACAAACTCAGCCTTTTCTCCAATAGTTTTGAAACTCATGGCTAGTGAAACAGAAGGTGGATTAAACAAATGTGCTTCCACATAAATCCCTTCTTTTGCTAGTTCCTTCCCAACTTGAAGGGCAAAACCAGCTCCCAAGGAATGTCCTGCAATGCACACATTGTTGCTTCCATATTTTCCACAAATCAATTTTAGTACCTCCAAAGCTGCTTTAAACCTCACAGAACCCTTCAAGCTTTCCCAAGCAAGAAAACGGAGGTCATCTTCAATATCTCTTCTCATTGTAGGGCTTTTGAGTAATGTTCCTCTTAGTGCTAAAACTGCTCTCGGAGCACCACTTGGTCTAATTGGTATCAAGTCAGACAATGCAGCAGATCTGTCCCATTCAAGGATTGCACCAAAAATGGATCCATCTCTTTCATCAATTACTGTTTGTTTAAGCTTGTATTTGAAGGGAATCCACCAATTTGGAGCAAGAGTATTTCCAGGTGTTCTCTTTTCTTGCCTATCAAGTTCAAGCAAATATACTGCCTGTATAAAGCAGGCAATGACAGTTCTCTTGTAATTTGCATCCTTCCTGCATTACATTAACAATATCAGCATTCATGTGTGTTTCTAAAGAATGTGAATGAAACTAAAACCATGCAACCTTTCCATCAGATTTGACTAATGAAGGATAAAGGGCTCTTGCCAGAGTTAATGGCAACAACAAATTCATACAATAAAACATCCATGTTATAGACCAAAATTTAGCTCTAAAAGAGAGGAAAAGAAAACTTCTAAGGGTGTGTTTGGAGTTGTGTCAGAAATCACTTTAAAGCAGAACCTACAGGGCAATGTACTTTTTTTCCTCTTTTGGATGTTGTTCCAGACACCACTAAGGCAATCCAAGCAGTAGAAGTTATTTTAATTTAAAAAAAATCCACTGTGCAAATCTTGAAATGCTTTTTTTGTTCTGTGATGTACATGTTTGATTTGGGAATGAAATATTATATTTAAGAGAAGTGGTTACTATGATTTTCTTAGAAGTCCCTTTCAGAAAGGGGATACACTGAGCTATTACTTTTCTAAAACAGGCCTGGGTTAAACCGAGGTACTCCAAATTAAGCTAATTCATAACGCCAAGTAAACTAGTTCAATCTCTATCCAAGCAAAATCTCAGTATAAAATAATCAAAATGATAATACTATATTAGGTCCCCAACATTCTGTTCCAAATGTTTAAAAAATGTAACTGAGAAATCAGGTATCACGGTGAAGATTACAACAAACAGACACTGAACAAAAAATTATAACTTGGAAATTGAAAAAATAACGATTCTTGGTTAACAGCGCAAAGAGAACCATAAAAGTATATATCATTAACCTCTGAAGATTTGGAAAATCAGTCATTTCTATCTTTTAGGTCTTGGAATCCAAACAACCCATTTCTATTTCAATACGATGAATAAAATCAGCAGATAAATTATGCTATATTTTCATTTCGTGATGATTGCTTCAATAATCAGAAACCGAAAATTCAAAGCTTTGAAACCCATTTGGCAAAGTTTACAACTTCACACCGACATGTTCCAACCCATTGTGCTAACATTTTAAAAAATCGACCAGCAAACAGAGACATTTCACACGAGAAACCACGCACAGTACAAAATATTGCTTTCTCTCTTTTCAACACCCCAACAAACATTGACCAGTAGCAAACTTAAAAAATGTCCACATCAAAGTTAAGGGATGAAAAAAGAGTGATGAAGAATGAGCAAATGCAAGAGACCAAATTGAAGAGAGAATTGAAATGGGTAATTACCAACTTGAAATGATAAGGTCCCTCCAATTAAGGGAAGTGAAGTTGCGAGGACCAGAGACATGAAAGGCATATGGGTGAGATTGAGGAGGAACAACCTGCTTGGCCATTAGCGTAGTAAACAACAGCACAAACCTTGTTGGTTTCTTAGTATTGTTGTTTGCATTTGCATGGTAAGGGAGAAAGAGATGGTGTGCTTCTTCTTAAGGAAAAGGGAAAAGTTTCCTTTTTGACACTCAAAACCAACTTGCCCAAACCAACGTTCAATGGTTGGTTTTGGTTACGCGGCTGATGAAATATTTGGGTCCACGTGCGGTGAAAAGCTTTAGGTGTCCATTTCTTTTAAATTTAAATAATATAATTCTGAAAATAATCAAATATTAAAATATTTTTTTTTTCCAATTTGTTCTATGTATGTGATGCCAAAATATGAAAATTAAATAAAACACTTAAAAAATTTAATAATTATGATACATAAACCATCAAAAGTAAACTAATTATGTGGAAAAAAGTAATGATTATTGTTCGGGTACATCTTAGAATGACTCTTCTAGCTTCCGTCTTCTCGTCCTTGCAACTCCTGTATTCGGCGTCTCTGTCTAGCAAGTCCTCCAAGAACGGTGGGATGGGGTACCTGCGAAGGTGCTCCGACGCTCAAGTCAGTTCGGATATAATATATGGATAAACTAGGAATTAGAAGATTACTACTTGCACAAGGTCCCTTATGATATTTATAGCTTTGTGTTGGGCTTCAACTGTTATGGATCTTCTTTTGGGCTCAGGCGAATGTTTATTTGTGCTTTAATCATGGTTTATAGTAAAATTAGCTTAATTATGATTAATCACGGTTTGTCATATCTTCCACGTTCGTTCGGACTTATCGACTATTCGGTCTTTCGGTAGTATAATTATAATATATAAAATATTAAAGAATAAAAGTTAAAGAAAATGGTTGCTTGGAAAATTTGTTACACTTAATATATATATATATATATATATATATATATATTCATTTTCTTTACTTGTATTTGAATTAAATTAACTAAGCCAAAGAATACATACTGTTGTTGCTTTATGTAAGTGCTTTTCAGTGGAATTGGAACTTATTCTCCTCCAAATAAACACTACCATGGCATTCTATTCTTTCAAATGTTTTTTATTTTTATTTTTGTGTATTCTAAAAAATGAAGTTTTAAAGTGATTTATTTAATTGTAAATTGAAAAAATGTTGTGGAACCAACAAGTTGATAGAATGCATACCACTGCTTTATTTCAATGGAATTGGAACTTATTCTCTGCCAATGTCATTCTATTGTTTTATTTTTTTTTTGTTTTGTACAAAAATAAGACATCTTTTATAAGTGATTAATTAAAAGAAGTAGATAGAATGACTTAAAAATTAGTATCGAGGATTGGGCTTACAAAGTATTTGAGAATAAATAATTAGAAAATAAAAGCATTTGAAATTTATACATTAAAGTGATTCTTGGAGAGATGGTGTTAGAAAGGAATATTATTGGATAATTTATTTATTTTCTGAGAAAAATAATAAAAATTGGATAATTTATTTTATTTGTTTAGTTCCACGACAAAGTAAAAGATGTGAAAGACAATTTTATTGTGAAAAAAATCAAATATGATTTTAATTCACATATGATTTTATTCATTTATATCAAGTATGTTTTTAATAAAAAAAATGTCTAAAAAGATTATTCCAATAAATTAACTAGATCAAAAGAAAATTATAGTTTTTTTAATTTTTATTAAAATATAATTATAGGTGTATGGTTTCTCAACACTAAACCACCACGTAGAAGAAACAAAGATTATATAAATAATGAAAACATTCTATAATTTCACAACTATATGCAACTTCAAATATCTCTCAAATTTCTCCTTCTTAAATCGTTTAAACCAAACCAATAATAAGCGTGATATTAAAGGTATGCAGGTCACCCATTTAGTAGTTTTTTAGCAGGAAAAAAAATAATTCTGAGGTATTTTTAAAAAGTTTCATCTGAAAATTTAATATTTTATAAGAAAAATAATAGTTTAATATTTTAACACATTAAATGAAAATTTACCATCCAGTTTAGATAAACCACGGAAACACACGCTGTGCATCTGTATTTTTTAGTTTTTTCTATTATATATATATATATATATATATTTAAACATAAATTTATTGTATTTATATAGATGAGATATATGTTAGTGGGTTTTAAGATATTTGAAGTTTGAGATAAAATAAGAGAAAAAAAATTAAAAAACTATTTTACATTTAAAACTGTTTCTGATAAATAAAATAAAATAAATTAATTACTAATCTTCCTATTTTTCTGTCTGTTGAGAACAAATAAAATATAATTTTAAAATTAAAAATCTGTTTTATTAACTTCTAAAATTATAAAATATTTAAATATCAGTTTAAAATAGAAAAGTAACAAATTTCTCCATTCTCCTACAAGTTAAGACAACAAAATAAAATTAACGTATCAATCTCTGTACACCCTGTCAAGTGAGAACAAATAAAATATAATTTTAAAATTAAAAAAATTGTTTTATCAACTTTTAAAATTAAAAAATATCTAAAATAAAGTAAAATATTGAGGATAACATAATTAGAGCGTAGGAAATCCTTTTTAGGTATAGATTAATTTAATTTACTTATTATTACCTTAAAAAAGTCGTTATAATGGAACAATCTAATTTATCTCTCATTATTCTGTTGTTTGTGCCTCCAAACACACCCTTACATAAACCTTTGTTTTTTCTGATTTTTTTCCTACAGATATTTGTGAAGGAAAATGTTTGTATTTAGTGAAAGAAAAAGAAAATGTTTTTTGAACGGTGGGGATTTATTTAGAAGAGTGATTGTTGTGGTCTCACATAGAACTAGAATCCTCCACTGATAATATTTGTGGCAGGGAAATGCCGCCTTTGCGCAGTTGAAATAGCAACCTGAAAATGCAAAGCTGAAACCAAAATGAATGAATGAATGAATAACTCAAAAACTCACTGCATGGCCATCAATCTCACTTCTGCTTCTCTTCACTCAAAGCCTTCCTTTCTGACACACAAACACAACAATCCCATCAAATTCTACCACCCTTCTTCCTCTTTCCTCACAACATATGCTCAAACACAAAAGACTGACACTGGAATCTCACAGGAAGATGCTTCTCCTGGAAATGGTATATATGCTAACAATTTCTACCCACTACTTTTTATATATATACATATGTTTACTCATTCAATTCAAATATGGGCTTAAGGAGATTACCACGGATTTCCATGTTAGCTTTTTATGTTTATTTATACCTATCAAATAAATTTATGCTTTCTTGGATAATTGGCACTCCACTAATATTCAGAAAAGTAAGAAATTATGTCAGTTGTATTTTAATATTTGTTGCATCCACGTGGCTACAAGGGGAGAAATGAATCTGAACTTTTATTAAATTTGAAATATTTGCAATTTAATTTCCTCACTGTGTTTCAAGTTTTGTTATAATGTTTCTATCTTAACAGCTGAAATTTCTATCAAGTTCTTTTTCATGTCTGACTTGGCTTTTGAGGACCTGTGTTGCTAGGATCTTTGTCTTCTTCTCGTGCCCAGTTGGATCTTTTGGAGCAACTTACATCTACAAGCTCACCAAACAGTGGTATTTCAGCTAACATCTTCTATTTAAATCAATGATATGTGAAGGGGAGACAAATTAGTTGTCTTCTGTTCTTGTTGTAATGCCTTTTTTTATCCCTGTTAAAAGGTCCTTTTCTGTTTTTTTGTTAACTTTTTAGTTTAAATGAATGAATATGCAGAAGATTATACACATGACTGGAGAATGTGCTTGTTCTATTATCATAAATGAAAAAAAAGGCTTAAAGAAAACAAGTGAACGCCAGAGTATAGGTACTATGTGCTTGTTCTATTATCATAAATGAAAAAAAAGGCTTAAAGAAAACAAGTGAACGCCAGAGTATAGGTACCTTTGAAACCACAAGGTTGAAAGTAATTATGGTGCTGCCACATCATTAAAATATCGATGGAACTATGAAAAAGCTTCACTTTGATGCTATCTTATCCCCCTTGTAACCTCATTGTATACAAATTTAGAGTAGAAACAATAACAGTGGTATCACTTAGTACTATTGAGCATAGACCAAATTCATGGTAAAATTTGGCTGATGTATTAAGAGTTGTTAGTCCAAGGTTATGTGTTTGGCATACTAGTTGTATAGGAGGACAATAATTAGCATGGAAGTTTTAAAGTTGAATTAAATTGAGCTCCTTTAACATGAGGAAATGTGTAATGTGAGAAAATAAGGATGTATTTTTCCTTAATTTGAAGTGGCCTAACTTTACAAGTTATTTTGATTAATCAGTTGTAAATGCACCCTTTCTTTCTCCTTCAACATACTATCTCACTGAAGGGAGATATAAGGTTAGTTTGTGATAACATATTAGCAACCGACATCAGATAAAAATCAGCAAAAACTTTTTTCACTTAAAAGTAAAAAATCTACATTTTTGGCATATGATAAGTATCTTTTCTCTCCCATCTTACATTGTCCAACTTTTTTAGATTCTCCCATGCCTTTTATCTCTCTATGTTATGAATCACTCCTGAAATGCATGTTTGTGCTATCAGTTATGTGAAAGAATGAAAATTTTATAGCCATGTCTGTTTATTTCCTCTTTCTAATAGTTGGTTCTTCTTCTCCTCTTTATTTTTCAAAAATGCATAACAGATTGAAACATTTCTGGTTTATAGGCTATGAAAGTGATGGCAGCTCTCCAAAACTTACAATACGAGAGCAGCTTGCGCAGCTGGTTGGAGGAAGGGATGATGATTTCAGTCTACCCCTAGGCAAAAACTTGAAGAAAGTGAGTGCAAAGTTCTTGACCATTTCACAAAAGAGAAATATCAGGAGACAAGCTTACCTGAA